>NC_092208.1:6092847-6125205 GCF_043381705.1 Parasteatoda tepidariorum | reverse complement strand
CGACTTTTTTTGGCGGTTTTCTGGACTATCGCCAAATATATAAACCTTTATTGCAACCCAATTTACGACCCAATTGTTTTAAAATTTTGTCTACCCCCCCTAATTCAAGTGTCTAGATTCCAAATATGTAAAAAAAATTATATGTTTATTCAGAGAAAGTACGTTTTTGTGTCTGATTTCGTAACTTAATTAATAGTTAGCACTAATTAATTAGCATATTTGAGGTCACCCCCAGGAACCATTAAGATTGACACTTAGTTCGTGAAAATCCGATCATTAGAACGAAAGTTATTCAGGGTGATTCGTTTTTTTTTTTTGCGGACTGTACCTTACCAATAATGCAAATATGTGTATGCATTTTTTGTCATGCATAACTCATACATATGAATCTATAATAAAAATCATAGGGGTTTTTAATTACAAGAAAGTTTGGATAGTAATAAGCAGTTAAATTTTAATAAAAATAATTACATAACAAATCTATCGTTGTTAGTTTTAACAAATCTATTATTCTTAGTTTAATATGAGAAGAAACTTTTCCTTTTTAAAAAAAAGAAAAAGATTTCTTATGATTGTGATAGTGAAAAATCCCTAATAAAGTTTTAAATAGTACAGGGTGCGTAGCCAGACTTTTGCACAAAAAATAAGCACCTTTTAAGTTCTTTTAAGCACTCAAAACATATTTTTAAGCACTTTCCAAAAAAAAAATATCATAATTAGGATCTGTTTCAGCACTAAAAATAATTATTGTTTTCTGTTGTTCGAAGTTCTTAATTCATGAACGCAAAATCAATAAAATTCAAGAACATTCTATAGCAAACTTTACATAATCATGATAAAATAACTAGTAAATATTAGTAATAACTAATAAATGTAAATAAAAAAAAACACTACACACCTTGTATTATTAGTTTCATATGCGAAGAAACTTTTCCTTTTTTAAAACAATACTTTTTTCGATTAGTGATAGTAAATAATCCCTAATAAAGTTTTGAATAATACTCTTTGAAATAATGCTCTTTATTCATTGATGGAGCAATACAACAAAAAATGACAACAAAAATAATTTTCAATGCGTAGACATTTTAATTACCTACTGTAAAGCTCGTAACCTTATTCTAATTGTCACCGTCTACAAACAGGCGAGAACGTTACTTTTAATGTAACCGTTAATTATCTGTTACTCTTGAGTTATACTTCAAAAATGTCTCAAAATCATTTAAAAAGAAGTCGATACCAGAAACGCGACAAGAAGCTATAAGTTCAATATCAATTAACCGTTAATTCCCCCGATCATTAACTGTTCTCACTTCCTTCTCTGCTCTTTCTTCTTTTTTCTTCAAAACCCGTTAAAATCACGGATACTTAAGCAAGTCTCATCATTTTTAGTCACTAGGCGAGGGAGTGGGGGGAGATAAGTAAAGACGAAAAAGCTGAGTCTGCGGAATTTTCTCCATCCCTGAAAGCTTACCACTCTTTATTTCCACGTTGCCGGTCCCAGAAGGCGATCACCTTCTCAACTCTCCTCCCTAAACCATTCGTAACTGTTATTTTCAAAGAGCTTGTTCTAGACATTGCGTTCCTTAAGAACACTAGCCTCAAGTAACTGTTCCAAAATAACCGATATTTTAATCTTGTTCTTTATCAGCTTTCTTCGCACAGCGTTCGTGTTTGCAGCATTTTATTTTTATTTTATAACCGTCATTGAATAGTCGACCCAATTTTATGGGTTTACGACTACTAATGTTCAACTCCGTAGCCTTGTAGTTTTGAACCTAATTTTGAACTCAGAAGACAAGGGAATTCCTGGATCGAGTCTTGGGAGAAATTTGCCTTGGTGGAAGACTTTTTGATGGAGCTAACCCGCATTTGTGTTACATAGAGAGGAGGACCACGAGAACTTCCCACTGTTAGTCTGATGGCAAGAGGACTCAAACCCATGATCCGTCGACCACTGAGGATATTTCACGTCAGCACTGTGGTCGGCGCAAGCCGGATGCGGAATTCGTATCGACTGGGATTCGAGCCTGGTTCGCCGCATTGGAAGGCGAACGCTCTATCCCCTGAGCCATCGCGGCTCTGTTTGCAGCATTTAGCCTTTTGATACCTGGCATTTCTAAGAAAACTCAACTTGTACTTTTAGTAAAAATAAATCTTAATAGTTATTTTTAGGGATTCTAATAGAAATCTTAAAAATAGAGAGTCTTCTAACTTAGTAAGAAACAACTAAAAATAAATGTAATTGTACAGCGTCTGATGATAAAACTAATTACCATTAAATTCTCTAATAAATAATGTTAAACTCTTGACTTATGGTATTTTCGTGAAAAAATTAATGATACTTTATTTCTGGAATGAAATCATATTTGATGCATAACAATAAAACTATATAATTCAGTTGCACTAAACATTTTAGTTAAAAACAGCGATAATTATTGTTGAAATGGAAT
Organism: Parasteatoda tepidariorum; assembly: GCF_043381705.1. Classification (NCBI taxonomy): domain Eukaryota; kingdom Metazoa; phylum Arthropoda; class Arachnida; order Araneae; family Theridiidae; genus Parasteatoda; species Parasteatoda tepidariorum. Next base: position 6,122,755 of record NC_092208.1, on the reverse strand, counting down.
AACCTCTAAATGATCAGATAATTTCTAATTCTTGTAATTTAATTCAAACATTCGTCGTTTGAATAAGAGTTATTCCTTTTTGGGAAAGGTCACCGTTTGATGCTTGACATTGACCCAGAATTAAGACTTCCCCCCTCCCCCTAATTTAGTTAAAAATAGAATTAGTTATTCTTCGAACGGAATAATGCTTGATGTTAAGCAAATAAATCTTTTGCTTACATTTTGGTTTAAAAAATAGTAATAACAGTTGTTTTTCGAACGAAATAATGTTTGATGTATTGCTATGTTAAAATAATGATACACTCTATTTTCTTCATAGTAGTTATTTCAGTAAAAAATAGCGATAGTAATTTTCGGAGTAAAATAACATTTGATGTTGATCGACTAATAAAACTATCTAATTTATAGTCCTTTTGGTCAAACTTTAGTCAAAACCGTCGTTGAACAGCCGACCCAATTTTATTCAGTTTACGACTATTAATGTTCAACTTCGTAGCTTTGTAATTTTGAACCCAATCCAGAAAACAAGAAAACTCCTCGATCAAGTATTGGGAGAGATTTGCCTTCGTGGTGGAATTTTTTACGGAACTAACCCGCATTTGCGTTACATGGAGAGGAAAACCACGCAAACCTCTCACGGTTAGCCTAACGGCAAGGGGACTTTAATCCATGATTCGTCAACCACTGAGGATATTTCACGTCAGCACTGTGGTCGGTGCAAGCCGGATGCGGAATTCATATCGACCAGCTATGGCTGAGATTCGAATCCGGTTCGTCGCATTGAAAGGCGACGCTCTATCCCCTGAGCCATCTTCGGCTCAACTTGAGTCATTTGTTAACAGGGGTCTGTTTAGAAGAAATTTGGGTCCGTTAACGGACCCTTCACAAAATATCTTTTCATGAAAACGGACCCTTCACAAAAAATTTTAACTTAAAAGCGGACCCTTCACGAAATGATTTTTCTATTAATCGGACCCTTCACAAATTTGTTTATCTTCATTATTATTTTTGTGAATCGAATCAACCCCTTCCAGGGCAGAAAACAAGAAAGATGGATGTAAACGAATTAAGTTTCGTCTTCGGCAGACGATTCTTCCATTATTCCTCCGAAATGAATATTCTGCGTTCAGCAGTATAGGCTAAATACCAAATATTTGTATGTTACATCTCTAATCTAGAAGCAGCAATTGCTGTTTATTGTTGAAAATGTAATTTTTTTAAATATAATTTCACAGTGCCGAGCATTATCTTGTATCTATTTACAATTTAAAAACTCAATGAAAAAGTTTTTTGCAATAACCGGACCCTATTTGCACAAATTCATAAAAGCGGACCCTGGTTGAAAGAATGTGAGTAATTTTTTCCCAATATCAAAAAAACCGGACCTTTCACAAAATGTCTGGACAGACCCCTGGTTAATGATAGCTGATTTTGAAAGAGAATAACGTTCCACGCTTGACATTGAAAAGCTTATATTATCATCATCATGATAGTTGGCCAGACACCCCTATGTAGGCTAATGCCTTCCTCTGAAGATTTCTCTACTAACTACTTCCGATTTATGTTTAATCTCCAATTCTTTTCATTAATTGCAAAAAATGGTCAAACGAATACAATACAGAAATTGGATTTTTATATATTTTTCGAAAAAATGCGAAGTTAGCCTCCGAATTTAGTTTTTGGGACTGTGTCCAAAATAAGGGTGGTCAAAAAAAATTAAAGGGTGGTCATTTGTGGTCAAAAAATGGTCAAACGAATGCAGTTTGAATTTTTGATTTTCCTCATTTTCGGGGGCTATCTTCGCATAGCTCTCCATCGAATCATCCCATCTCAAACCGTTGCCTTCCCCTCTTTCTTGTTCCAGTGGGACTAAAAAGCAATATATTTTTTACTATATTGTCATCACTCATTCGAATCACGTGGGACATACAATTCATTCTATTTATTTTTATGTATTTAATAATATCAGGTTGTTTATAAGCCTTGTACAGTTCGAAGTTAGATCTCCTTCTCCAGTTATTGGTTTCATTTACACCACCAAGTATACTCCGCAAAATCTCTCGCTCTCAAATATTGCGATACAGTTTTCTCGTTGTCCAAGCTTCAGAAGCATACAGCCCCTAGCCAAATTACTACACGCACTATAAGAGTCTATATAAAATCTTAATTATCAGGCGATACTATACAGCTTTATTGTTTATACGCGACTGAATCCAATTTGCACTTGTTTACGTTCGTCTATCAATGGGTTAACATTGTAATGCAATACTTTAAAAATAAATACAAATAGGAAGTATATAAAAAATCTCCTGAATTAAAACCCCATTACTTGTATGTTTAAATATAAGAGTATATCATATAAACTCGTGCAAAACATGTCATTATTAAAACACTACAGTGCGGCTAATAATTTGGTCTAATTATTATAGTATACTAATATAATACCTGATGTAATAAATATTCTATATTTATATAATATATCGTCTACTTTATCCAATCATCAATTTTATGTTATATATCGTCTAATTTAACCCATTGATGCACGAACGTAAACAAGTGCAAACCGCTTAAAAACAATCAAGCTGTATAGTATCACCTGATAACTAAGATTTTGCATAAAATCTTTCAATGCGTCTAATAATTTGGAAAGGGACTGTATGTCAAGACCGGCCTGATATGAGTTTTGAAAATTAAGAACTTTGTTTTTTTTTGGAAAGTAACCTATATTTAATAAATCTTCTCAGCCCATAGATTTTTGTTAAAAATAAATAATAACGATAAATAGTTTCGTAAAGGTATAACGTTTGCGGTCCGACATTTATCAAGTAGTAAAAATCTCTAATTCATAATTATTTTGGATAAAATAATGTGGTAGATGCTTTTGGAACGAAATAATGTTTCATAGTTTTGCATTCTTTATACAATGAGACATTCTAGTTCATTTACAAACTGTTACTGCGGGGAAAAATGGTTTTAAACAATTTATTTATTTATTATTTTACTGCGTTTAACCAAAACAGTTAAGTTCCCATAAGAAAGTTAATATAACTGTTAGCTGTAAAAAAAATGTTTATTGACTTTTTTTACCTAATACGGTTAACAACCAGAATTTTGTCCGCATCAATTAAGTGCACAGCCTATAAGAATCGACTGCACGTTCATCGAAAACTGGAATCTAAACCAAGTGTTAAAGATTTGTTTTCCATCATTGCATGCATATAATAATATTATAGTAATAATTGTATGTTAAATACTTTACGAAATGTGTGTGGTAAATACTTATACTTCCTGTAAAAAAAAATGTTCATTGACTTTTTTACCTAATACGGTTAACAACCAGAATTTTTCCTCGTCAAGTAAGTTCACAGCCAATTAGAATCGGGAGTACGTTCTTCGAAAACTGGAGTCTAAGTCAAGTGGTAACGATTTGTTTTCTATTAATGAATGCCCATAATCTTAAAGTAATAATTGTTGTAAAACAGAAGCCACTTAATTCCTTGCAGCTGAGTACATACTTTAGTCGAGAGGGCAAGTCTGACAATCTCATGACCGGCTGAACGGGGGTTCGAAACCAGCGTTGACATACAATTTTTCCTTCCTTCCTAAAACAATCAAGGATTTTCCAGCGTCACGCATTCCACAATTGGTTTCCCTGAACACTTGGAATAACGCATAGATAGCAACGCCGCAGAGTTGTTTAACACAAAAATTCTACTATTTCTCATCCATGTAAATTTTACCAAGAAGATTAAAATAGTCATTTTTTTTTACCTAACTATTATTATTATACAGTGAATTCGCGATAACTCGAATCTGATAGGACTGACGAAAAACTTCGACATATCGGAAGTTCGACTTACCGTTAGTTTCGGTTTTGGACTTTCAAAATATTGTCGGATTATTTAATTAATGCTTATTAATTACAAATCTTCTAAATGCTTACAATATTTAAGATCATTTTTCTGACAAGCCATTTACGATAAGACTGTTTGAAGCACTTTATGATACCCTGGTCCATCGGCTGCAACTTTGCTGTTGTGTTTGGCGGGAGAAACTGCAAGTTTACTGCTTTCAAATTAGGTAGATCACTATGCGCTGTGCATTTATCCATAAAGAGTATCACTTTTCTTTTTTTAGCGAAGAATTTCCGATCCAATTTTCTTACATAGTCTTCAAATAAAACTGATGTCATCCAAAACTTTTTGTTAGACTTGTAATCCAAAGGATACGTTTTTACATTCTTGAAACATCGGGGATTTCGGTATTTTCCGATAACAAGTAAGGGCAATTTCTCTGTCCCAGACGCATTTCCTCCAACTAGGACAGTCAAACGTTCCTTGCTCATTTTACCCCCTGAGCAGTTTTCATCCTTAAACATCATAGTCTTATTTGGAAGACATTTAAAAAATAAACCCATTTCATCAATATTGAAAACATCATTTTAACTGTATCCTTGAAGTAAATTTGGTAACGTTTCATTTAACCACTGTTCACATACTTCAAGAGGGACAGCTTTAGCTTCTCCATGAAGAGTGCGAAAGACATTGTGTGTGTGTTGCAAAGGAAGGGGCAAGATATCAGCTCCTAAGTTTTTTTTTCTTGCTTTAAAAGATCCAAAAAAAATCGAGTTAAAGGAAGTAAAATTCGAGTAATCGAGAATAATTAACATGAAATTGAAGATAAACGGGTCGGGACCTCATAAAAAAATCGAGTTATAGTAATATTCGAGTTATCATACTTCGAGTTATAGCGAATTGACTGTATAACAATCTTGATAGTTATATTATATCCTTTTATTAGTTATTTTTATGAACAATTATTGATAGATACTTTTTGAACAAAATAATATGTTTCAATCAAATAATTCGACTGTATAGTTTTTCTTGTAGTTTAGTAGTTATTTTTGATATCTTGTGAAATAAAGATTCACTTTTTTATAATTTTGGTGCACTGTTGACAAAAAATGCAAAGAAGGGTAAAATTTTTGAATATACAGCCCCTGGCCAAATCATTAGACACACTATAAGATTCTATGTAAAATCATAAAGCTATATAGTACCCCCTGATATTTTTAATTTAACACAGAATCTTACAGTGTGTCTAATAACATGGCCAGGGACTGTAAGATTATACTTATTTATTTAATATTATACAGAATTTCTGTATATAAAACAAAAATAACATATTAAGATTAGTGTTATCAACATTTGCAAAACAGTTCCGAATATATAGCAGTTTTCATTTAACCGTTACCTAAAAGAACGTCGATATCTACCCCAAACTAGTAAACCACCTCATCACCGATCGATGCCAACATACATCCACTCAATGGTAGACTTCATCCTACCTTCTCAGCCACTCTCTCTTGGCATCTACCCCACACCCCGCTTGGAGGCTGACAATTCTAGGATGAAAAGGGTTAACAAAATACACTAGGGCATAGAGTTGAGATAGCACCAGGGAAAACATCCCCCTCCCTCCTCCATCCACTTAGAAAAGATATAATGTATGCTCATTACTATCTAATTGGTAAATGTTGACTAACTTAGTGATTTTTGAGTAGGATGTAAAAGTTAACTCATAAAACTTATAAGTTCAAAATTCATTACGTTGCCAATATGCAATCGTAGACTTTCAATTATTAAGCCCAAAAACTTTAATTGAATACATCAATTTCACATTTACATTTTCTTTAGAGAATTATTATTAGTTAAAACAAAACAAGAATTTTAAACTACAGGCTGAATACCGGTTTATTCCTTTCTTTTTAGCAAAATTTATGGTATAACGCATTCTATAAAAACACGTTTTGCTCAGAAACAAAAAAAATAAGATAGATGATTTTTCAAGCAAACGAATTTGAAAATGGTTTATAGAAATAAATTATGTTTTAAAGCTAATAAAAAAAGTATTCTTTTTAAGCTAACGATTTTTCAAATGCACCGATAAGAAATAAATATTGAAATTTGAATTTAAAATCACACACCGAATGTTGGTGTGAAATTATTTATTTTTGCTGGCAACTCTCTTACTTTCAAAATTCATTATGTTCCCAATCTGCTATCGTAGACTTCCAATTATTAAGCCTAAAAACTTTAATTTAATATATCAATTTTAGATTTACATTTTCTTTAAAGAAAACAAGAATTTTAAACTACAAGCTGAAAAACAATTTATTTTTTATTTTTTTAAATAAAAATTATGGTACGACGCATTCTATAAAAACACGTTTTGCTCAGATACAAGAAGAAAAAAAAGATAGATAGTTTTTCAAGCAAACGATTTTGAAAACGACTTATAGAAATAAATTATGTTTCAAAGCTAATAAAAAAAGTATTCTTCTTAAGCTAACAATTTTTCAAATGTACCGATACGAAATAAATATTGAAATTAGAATTTAAAATCACACAGCTGGTATGAAATTATTTATTCTTTCCGAAAAAATAATTATAAGACATACTATGAAAATAAATTTGTCTCAAAAACGAAAAAATAAGATAAGTGGTTTTATAAGAAAACGATTTTGAAGAAGTTGTTTCTAAAAGTTAGGAAGATTATTTTTTTTAAACAAACGATTTTACAAATGGGTCATTTTCTGATTTTTTTCATACTTTTGAAGCAAACGATATTTCTATAATCATTCCCTCATTAAAAGTACTGATGTTTTGCTTCGAAGAAAATAAAAAATACAAAATGTTTTTGGGATGTAACTCAGGTATTTAATCAGGTGTTCATAACTTGTCATCATTAATTAGGTAAAATTAAAAGTTAATAATGTTAATTTCAACGAATGTAAATCTAAATAAAAGTAATCTACTCTTACACATTTTAATCCATGTTGCCCTCATAATACCTCATAAATCTTTGCAAAATTTTTTGTATCTATTATTTGGACTGTTTAATTACAGAATTTAAGAGTGTTAGAAAACTTGCAGTCTGTTTTAAAATGCTCGTCAATTAATAATTTTCATCTATTATTATTATATCTACTAGAATTGAATTAGAGCAAATTTAGAATGTTCAAAGTCAAGTTCTTTCAGAACAAAAATAGGAATAATAATAACACTTTTTTTTTCAAAGATGTCAGGTCACAATATCAATATTAATCAGCATATGCGATATTATATCCGCGTGGTACTTTGACATCGCGAGAAGATGAACTAGTCGTTTGTTGTCCAAGCGGGATTAAAATATAGATATTTAAAAAAATTATTCAAAAGGTCCCTAATCTTGTTCAAAGGTAATCCACCAGAGGGCAACTTTAAAAAAATTTCTAAAAGCTATTTTAAATATCGAACATATGGGTTCCTCACAAACTTGTTCAACGATGACCCCTCTACCCTAAATAAACGAAAACAATAACTACATTTAAAAATTTCGAACTCTGATTATTCAACCATATTTCTTACTACGGTCGATTCAAGTATTTTTGTTCCATTAATAATAGTAACATCTGAATCTGATGGCATTACATGATTTTAATCGCCTTAGCGTCACTAATCTTGTTTCTGGTGGAGAAGTTTAAAGTCAAATTCCAAAATGGATTTGCGATTTGAACTTGTGATTAGATTTTTTAATGTTTTCAGTTTTGCAAATCTTTCAACATTTATGATCACTATAATTAATACAGAGTAGTAAGATAATTCCCAGATAGCAAAATAAGGTTTACTAGTGGGCTGCGCCCCCTGCTCGCTAACGCTCGCCAGCCCCCAAAAATTGCTACGCAATCTTATATGGTTTGCTTCGCTCGCTACTAACTGAGATACATTGCAAATGCACAAAATTCTAAGAATTCAAAACAATCATTCAAATCCATATAAAAACTTTTTTTAAAAAAAAATTACATCTTTTCAGTAAATACTAAGTCATTAAAATAAATTTGAATTCAAATAAATGACATGTAATTCGTTAAACCTATTAGAAATGTGCTATAGTATAATTCGTGATGTAAATCAAAAATCGTCAAATAAATTCGTAATATATAAATTCGTGAAAAAAAGCGCTTTCGACAAAATACTAAAATAGAGATCTATCGACAAAGACTACTCACTTCTGCCTAGGTTAATAGTATGAGATTGCCGCAGCTGATGCTCTCTGGTTATTTCAGTTTCCGGTTTTAAAAGCGCTATATGTTGAGCCACCTCAGACAGATTTGGCATGTGACATTTTTAGCGGCAATCATTGGTCGATTCGCCGTGTAAGAGAAATAGTAACATAAACAAAACAAAGCAAACGTTGCCGGAGGAAAAGAAATATAGCCAAAATTTGGGATAGATTTTAACTCAGCAAAAACTTTTTAATGTTAACCTAAAAAGGTTTGATATGTGGTTTACGTGTAATCCTTCTAACCACATAACTCTAATCCAAAACCTTGGAAAACAATCTTTTATATAAAAACCACAAATCGAGGTAGACTTAATGTTTTCAAGCGTGAAAAAATCCTTTAATAAAGCTAGTCTCAAGGTGAAAATAACCTTAAATCTAGGTTATTATAAGGTTTCTTTTCACAAAGTCTTGTATGCACAGCTAAAATCCACCTTGTCTTGACATTTTAATGGACAATGAAATTTGATCTTATCGCTAGTGTGACGTCATCGAAAACGTCATTATGGACCTAAGTGACGAAACTTTTTAAAAAAAAGCTTTAAAAAATAATTTTTAATCCTTTTAGGATGAAAGGTTTGAAACTGCAATATTTTTGCTTTATTGAAAGAAAGGTTTTTAGTAAAAACCTTTTCGTGACCATAAAAAGAAAATTCCGACCACAAGGTTGCCGTAGGGTTGCAATGCTTTCTGGTATGAATACCTGAGTCATACTTATGAAGGTAATGTAAGCTGAAATATGACTCTTTACAACTCTTTATTTGTGATTATGTTGCTGAAATTGATCTTCTCGAAAAGTGCGCGGATATTGAAAATCTAGAATAACACTCAATTTCCCAATGAGGTAAAAAAAAATGCATTACAGACAGGTTATCCTAGTTTACTTTAAAGTAAAACAATGGTTCTAAAGGTTTCTTTCACCCAAATTCTATGCGAAACTATAACTCTCATGGAATCACACCCGGGTGCAAAATAAGGTTTATTTAAACTCAGCAAAAGCCTTTTAATGTGAACCTAAAAAGGTTTGTTATGCGGTTTACGTGTAACCCTCTATTCGTAAAACGACATCTGTGACCACCTAATCCAAAATCTTGGAAAACAACCTTCTATATAAAAACCTTAAATTGAGTTTGACTTAGGGTTTTCAAGCGTGAAAAAAATCCTTGAATAAAGCTAGCTAGTCTCAAGGTGAAAATAACCTTAAATCTAGGTTATTATAAGGTTTCTTTTCGCAAAGCCTTGTATGTTCAGCTAAAATCCACCTTGTCTTCACATTTTAATGGACAATGCAATTTGATCCTATCGCTAGTGTGACGTCATCGAAAACGTCATTATGGAATTAAGTGACAATACTTTTATAAAAAAAGCTTTAAAAAATAATTTTTCATCCTTTTAGGATGAAAGGTTTGAAACTGCAATATTTTTGCTTTATTGAAAAAAAGGTTTTTAGTAAAAACATTTTCGTGACCATAAAAATGAAATTCCGATGCAAGGTTGCCGTAAGATTACATGCTTTCTGGGATTTAAATTAGTTTAAGGTAATAAAACAGTTTAACATATACTATTAAAATAAATTTATAATTTTTTTCTTGCATAGAGCCTAAACAATTTCCTTAAAGTTCGGAGAGTTGAATAAGGCCCAGGAGTCGTAATTGTAGCGAACCTCAGCAAAATTGAAAGAGTTAAACCGGTAATTAATACAGCCATCTTCCTTCGTTAGCAAGAAGAAGCCCAGTACCCGTAATTGTAACGGAACTTCAATAAAATTAGTAGATTTGGCCTTTAATTTGTACAGCCAGCTTCTCTCTTTAACTAAAAAAGTCCAGTGTCCGTAATTGTAACGAACTTCAGCGAAATTAGAGTTGGCCCGTTTATTTATGCGGTTATATAAAACTTCTTTCGGTCGTTGTCAAGGATTATTTTTCTCACACTACCTCTACTTAGGTGACCACGGTCAATTAAAGCTCTCCTCTCCCAGCCCCCTTGAGAGATGACGGTACTACACTATTTCTCCTCGCTTCACTGTTCTCCTTAATACGACAAATAACTGAAGATAACTTTAATGAGCATAACGTTAATTTGTAGACAGTGGCCGTATATTTTAGGAGAAAAAAAATGTCTGACAAACTTGAATTTTAATGGGCATGATACGGAGCCGGATTATACCTTTCGTAGGTCCTAGGCATGGCCGTTTTTGGGCCCTCCTTCCTCCACTCCTTCCCTCTTTTCAAAATATATGCTAAAATTTTCTGGCTCAAATGAAGGCTCAAATTAAATATAAACTTGTGAATACTTTTCCTAACGTTCCCATTGCATTAAGAATATATTTGTCGATTTTTGGATCAAATGCAGAAGGAGAAAGATCTTTCTCCAGATTAAAATTGATAAAAAATTATTTGCGTTCAACAATGAATCAAGATCGTTTGGCATCGCTCGCACTTATGTCTATTGAATACGACATTTTGCGTAGTTNGGGAAAAGAGGGAAATCTTAGAAATTACTACTTGTTTACGAAATAGGTCGAGTGATTCCCACAAAGAGAAAAGGGAAAAATGTCTTTACATTTAATTATGCATACTTCAGCCAAAAATAGATTTAAGTACATGATGTGGCTTTTTAAAAGTATGAGAAAGAGGTGTTTCGATTTGAATAAGTAATTAGGATAACATAAAAAGATTAATAGAAACTTTTTATGTTGTACATATACACATATATATATCCCAAAGTATCTATTCATTTATTGGAATTGAACTGATGTATTTTTATATTTGTATATAATTTTTTACAAGTTTAATCGCCTCAGCAGTTGTTTCTATTCAATGCAGAAGCTAAGAATTACAGTACGACGCTTCCTTATTTTTTTTTAAAAAAAATAGATTGTATTATTTTGAAATAAATGAAAATTTTACAAAAATGCGAGGTCCAATTTTCGAAGTAATCATAGGCTTTTGTACTTTCAATTCAATTCAATCCAATCCAATTGAATGCGGGTCACGTAATTTTAAGTTCATAGCAATCTCACTTGACCGAGAGTCACGTAGAGGTAAAAATGTTAAGTAGACTTGAAGAGCAGGTATTGTCCAACGTTATTACGGATTATTCAGAGCCCCCTTTTTAAATTTTATGTCAGTGTAAGATAATATTTTTTTTATCCTTTAAATCCGAACTTGCGATGCTTTATATATACTAATTTGTATATTAATCTTAAAGTGAACCGAAATCAACATCATTAAAATAATCTGCCCAAAGCGTGCTTGCATTGTTCAAAAAAAGTCAAAAATATTTTAAATAAAGTGGATTATTTTAATATCCTCATGAATGATGTAAGATGCCTGAATTCATACTTCATACATGATATGAAATTTTTGTATTCAAATATGGTACCTATAAAATGTCTTATGTCTGTATTAATTATGGACATTTGAAATAATGTAGAAATCCAATTCCTTCACCTCATACAAATCACGATATAAACAACATTACATGATTTTCTGAAAAAAAAAAATATATATATATATATATATACATACTTAGTATAACTCTATTAAAACGCTAACGCTCTAATTTTAATTAGACATTATCTTTAATGAAGCAAATAACGCCATCAAAAACTCTAACGTTTTTTTTTTAATTTTACGAATAAAGTTTTTTGTTTTGTTATTTGGTTACGTCACAGTAAACTATTAACAGATAAATAGATAGTAACATATATTATTAAAATAAATTTATAACATATAAATTTTAAAATTACTTTCCTGAAAACGGCAATTTAATGGTAACTGCTAACTCTAAAAAATAATAAAATTAAAGAAAAAATAAGAACCTTTTAAACCCCATAAGACTTCAATTTTTTTGAGAACAATAAATAAAGTCAAACGAAATTACTATTCTCTTCAAATATTTTATACGTTGTTAGAATAATCTATTAAAACCGTCTTCATTAAGAATTAATTAGGATTAAAATACACTTACTTAATCGTTTGACTAAGTTCCTAATTTCTGTAATGCCTCAAATATTCTATTTCTTTCCGAAAACTTATTCAACTGATTAAACTAGTGTATATATCTTAATTCTGACTATTAAAAGTTTTAACGCTGCTAATTACGAATTGTAGTGTCTGTGTTTTGTCTGGCGAATCGAAAGATTTAAAAAAAAATAAAGAAAGAAAGAGAGTCTCGATTTTAATATTCCGTCAAGTAATTTAATTCCATTCGAGTTTTAACTATCATGTGACTGTAACAAAGAATTTTTGGAAGTTATCTTGTACTAAGATAATATTTGCTTTAGAAGATTAAAAATGGAATTTCGTTAGTTTTAAGAGAATTGCGCTAATTTTGTTAAATAGCTTTTCTATTTGTATGTAGAATTTAAGATTCAGTTGGAGTTAGAATTATTTTTATTTTAACTTAACATAGACGAAATGGAATATGAGGTTATAAAAACGAGTATTTTTTAAGTGAATTTAAAAAATTGATTTTTTTTTTTTATCCGCGCGTATAGTTTTTAGTAAAACATTACAAATGCAATTTTCTTTCTTAATAATTTTTTTTATTATTTTCAGTTATAATTTGGAACAAAAAATTAAATTAAATTGAATCATTTAATAAAATTTAATTTTAATAAAATTTAATTCAAGATAATTTGAAAAATATATATTTTGAGTTGTTAAATATCTATTAAAATTACGTCATTTTAAAACTGTGTAGAAAACATTGCACAAGCATGAAAAAAAATTAAAAGTCTAAACTATATTATATTTTTAAAAATCATAAAATTGGATTTTGTCAGTTTGAGAAGATTCTCGACAAATTTATCTGGTATACATGCGTATAAATACGGAACAAACACAGTACAAGCATAGATACAATCCGCATCACATGATACAGTACAAACACAGTACAAGATACTGTACAAGATACACTACAAGTTCACTAAACGATTAGTGAAACAGTACAAATTAAGTTTCCTATCTGAATACATTTTTTATAATTTTTCCACAACAATTTTATACCATTATTATTTGATACAACTTAATAAATCTAATCTGTATTAGATAAAATTTAATTCAATGTATAACATTTCAAAAATACCTATCCTTTGTACATTAAATTATTTTATGACAATATTTTCGATTTCTTTAGAAGAACATTCAAATTGTAATAAGCAATAAAACAGGTTTGATTGAGGAAAGAAACAGAGAGAAGTAGAAAGACGATTATGAGAAATATCTTCAAGTTTTGGTCTCCAATTATATTCGCTGGGATAGTTTTTACATTCGCCTTCCTCGGTTGTAATTCGTCGAATTTCGATATCGTTTTAGTTTTTTACGAAACTAAAATTATTTTGTAAGGTACTTTTGTTTTCCTTTTTGGTAAGGTTTCTAAAATTAGGTATTTAGGGCGGTCTTTACGAAAAACCCTTTATTCGAGACTTTCAATGTTGGTTTCTGATTTTTACTGCAAACGCAAAGTTGCGTTTATGGTAAAAATCCGTATAGTAAAAATAATCCGTATTGTAAAAATATATAGTTATCCATATAGTACAAAATCCATATAGTAAAAATGCGTTTATAGTTTACACAAAGTTTATGTACTTTTAAAAACAAGTTTTTAGCTTAAATATTTGAAGAAATGCGGTTTCATAATTATCTATTTATTTTAATCAACAAATACAGCTTAATTCGTGTTTTATAAAAATTAAACTGAATTAGCGATATCTGGTATTAAATCTAAGTAATCGAAGTTAAATGTAAGAAGCTAACATTTCGTTATGTATAGAAATTCAACTTCTTTAAGCTCAACAGCTCTTGAAATAAATGTCACGTTTCGGCGATTTAAGAACAGATATTAGTTTAAAGCTTGTACTTTAAAGGTTAAAAGTTATATATTTATCACGTTTCACATTTTAAACACTGATATTTATTTTAGGAATATTTACGTTAGTTAAATATTATATATTTGATTAAAAATACATTATTTCAGCAAAAAAATTGTTAAAAAGAATTTGAAATAAATATTCAAATAAAAAACTGTAACCAAAATAAATTATGTTCGAAATGATAAAAAAAAAAGTCTAATTTTTCAAGCACTAAAAATCGTTTGGTGAAAAAAGTTTTTAGTTTTCATCCTTTATTTTTAAAACTTTTAATGAAATACAACGTTACGTTGCGCATAATTTAATTTCTCTGATTGAATTCTTCTTCTATTTCTAATGCAATTAATTTGCAATAACACTTATTTTTTTTTTATAATTAGTCTAGCATTAAACATTTAGGTTTTAATATTGAAATATTTTCTCTTGTTATTGTTATTCACGCATGAAACTCAAATGTTTGTACTTTTATATGAAATTAACAATCTTGTTTTAAATGATTTGGATATAAACACAAATCTTGGTGTTACTTTTCAATTTCCGCATCACATAAATAATTTAGTTTATCTTAATTTTAGTTTATCGTAAGGCTTATTCGTAATTTTTATTCTAAAATTATGGTAAAATAACAGTCTGGTCATCCCATTAACCGTAAAGTTTACGGTAAATAATATTTTTCACCTTTACGGTTTTGAAACCGTGTACAACTAGTATGGTCATAAAATCATGAATACGGTTTTTTAACCATTTTCAGCTACCATGGTTTTGAAACCGTAAAAAAAGAAATTTAACTGGACATAGGAGCTACGCTTCTCGTTAGATAATGGGCATTGGATAGTGCAGGACACTGGTAATCCTTCATGTGTGTTAAGGGGTATAGAGGTGTCAACGCTGGGATTCGAACCCCTGTTCTACCGGTCATAAGATTGACAGGTTAGCTCTCGGCTATAATATGTACGCACTTGCAAGGAACTAAGTTGTTTCATTAGGTGGGCTTAGTTGATGAAATAAAATTCTAGCTATTTAACCGTTTCAGGCACACAAAAATAGTTAATAAACGATTTTTCTCACTGTTAATGGTTTGATTACCATTTTATTTAAGGTTATTTGACTGCTTTGTTTAAATATGGTAAAATAACAATTAAATAGATTGTTGTTTAGCCATTTTTCCCGAGAAATTTCTAACAGTGTGTTATCTGAAACATAAAACCAAAGATTTCACAAATGAGCAGAAAGTAACCGTTTTTTTTTTTTCACTTTATTCGTTCTATCTTGGAATATCTGCAGTCTCAACTATAATTTAAAAAAAAAAACATTGTATTGAAAGAGTTCAAAATTATATTCTATGCTTTATTTATTATAAAATAACAAAGGATTATCCCTTGTTATTTAATAATAAATAAAGCATAGAACTTAAATATATATATTTATTTTAATCGTCTTTTGTATGGTGGTGTAATTATATTACTAAGTAGATTGTTACAAAATGATATTGTATTTAACGGAGATCCAATTCTCCTGTGTTCAACCAATTGTCAAAGAGAAGGGCTCAGAATTGAAACATAAAACCCTGACAATAATTTTTGATAATTTAAAAATATTCAACCGTAAAAAATTTCACATAGTTCAGTAGTTGAGTATCATTCAACAGCAGAAAAATCATTATTCTGCGTGAGATGCATCACTGAGCATTATTGTAATGCTTTCAACAACAAAAAAATCTATTCGATTATTTTTACATAATTCGAATAGTATTCACAATTGAGGTCATGATTCTAGAGAGATATATATATATGAGGCAACACTCACATAAATAAGAAAAAATAACAGCGTATTTAATATTGATTTCATTTATGGAGAGAATGAAATTATGTAAATTTTAAAAAGCGTTTTTTCGAATCAATCTTTTAAACTCGAAGTCTCGATAATATTTTCTATTATTATTATTATTTGTTGATTGTGCAGCCATTTTGTGAATTAAAAAAATAGTTTTTTTTTAATAACAGAATAGTTTTTAAATTTTCTTTTACTTGCTGCGAAAACCACGTCATTATTGTATGAATAAATTGTAAAACGGAAAACTCAACCCCTTACTTACTGTCAACATGTTTTGACATCGTTTTTAACATGTTTACATCGTTTGACATGTTTCGACATGTGTGACATCGTCCCGCAGTGGACTAATAGTAAAGACACGGCTCCCAGTAGAACACCGAAGTCAAGCATCACTGGCTGTGGTCAGTTAGCGGGTGGGAGGTCACGTAGGAGCCGAGGGTGCGCTGCATCGGTCCTCGTTAAACTGTTTTACCGTAAAGTGCTCGACTCCGAGTGCAAGTCGTCGGGCTACCAAAGCAGGGGAGCCATCCCCTCCGCAGAGGATCAAAATTGTGATGGCATGTCTTCGGATCATCCTCAGGGATGTTTCCCAGACCGTCGCCAATAGCCCATCGTGTAGCTCTAGTGCAACGTAAATAAAGTACCTACATCGTTTTTTCCTGTGGTTGAGATATCCTTGTTGGTAGCCGCAAATTCATGGGTAATAGGTTATCGGTAAAGTAAAGGTGGTCGATGCGCAATATTCACAACAATGCCATCATAATGTTTGTCGCAAAATTGTAAAGCCTTATGAGCGTCCCTCAAGAGACACACGGAGAAATAAATTCCAGTAAAATTATCGTACTGTATGACATTTCGGGTGAAAACAAGAGAAAAAAAACACACAATTCTGGTTAATAAAACAAAAATATACGATATTTAAACCATTTATTTAATCGTTTTTCCTTTCATATGACAACGGTTTACTGGAAATTCAGGTTTAAAAAATTATACCTCTTATTACAACACATTTAGTAAAAAATACAAAACTGAAAAGCAAAATTTAACTGCATAAATAGGTTTTATGCCATGCTCTTAGGTATGATGATAAAATTATTAAATGTAAAAGTTTTATCACATTTTAGCGTTAATTTTACTGAAATAATTAGGAAACTGCATTCTTTAAAATTACCGAGCCGCAATGGCTCAGGTGATAGAGCATTCGCCATCCAATGAGGTGAACCGGGTTCGAATCCCAGCGATGGCTGGTCGATGCGAGTTCCGCACCCAGTTCGCACCGACCTCTGACGCAAAATATCCACAGTGGTAGACGGATCATGGGTTAGAGTCCCTTTATCGTCAGGCTAATCGTGGGAAGTTTTCATGGTCAAATGCCTCCACGAAGGCAAATTTCTCCCAATACTTGATCCAGCATTTCCCTTGTCTTCTGGATTGGGTTCAAAATTATACGTCTCGAACATTAGCAGTCGTAAACCCAAAAAAATTGGATCGGCTGCCCAACGACGGTTATAAAATCTGACAATGTCAAACCATTTAATAAGTCAGATAAAAATTAAGTACGATTATGCACCATTTGGGAATGTATAACATCGGCAAACAAAAATGTGTCAAAACACAAGTAAATAAAAATCTGCCCCCCCCCAAAAAAAAAAGAAAAAATAATAATAATTCTAAACCAACAAAGTATCAGTCCAACACAATCTGAATTATTGTGGATTACGGACAAATAGAAAAAAAAGTACTTAATTACAATACAATACGCTAGGGAACTTTGATAAAATTGTTTGCATAAAGCTTTTGTTAAAGGGCGATTCCAGCAAAACGTGCTCAGTACGTGGTCCATCAAAATAATTAATATTTTAATAAAAAAAAAAAAACATTTTGCGAATTAGTATTTATACCCGAAACACATTGCTTGCGTGCCAAACAAACGTTTCATTTTTTAAAGGGCTAAAAAGAGTGGCTATGTAATCTAAATATTTATACTATCTCCGACTATCAAAAGTTAGTTTTTTTTGTATGTAAATGATTCACAAATTAGTCTTGTTTAATATAAGGACACCTCTTTAACCTACAAATTATTAGACGCATTATAAGACTCTATGTAAAATCTTAATTATCAGGTGATACTATACAGCTTTATTGTTTTTACACGACTATTTGCACTTGTTTACGTTAGTGCATCAATGGGTTAAATTAGACGATATATCATATAAATTCGACGATTGGATAAATTAGACGATATATCATATATATAAATATAGAATATTTATTATATAAGGTATTATATTAGTATATTATAATAATTAGATCAAATCATTAGACACACTGTAGTTTTTTAATAATTACATATTTTACACGCGTTTATATGCAATAGTTATATATTTAAACATACATACATGTACGAGGGTTGCTACTTATATTTCTGGCCTTGGCAACAGTAAGTGTATTGCGACCGCAGACGATTTTAATCGTAAGTTTGATGTTTTTAAACATAAAATCAGAAGATGATTTACCATTATAGCTTCATTTGTGTTGTCGATAGTAAATTGAAAAGTTCTTCTCTTTCAAAAAATGGAATTGAATCGTGAACATTTTCGTGCCATTATTTTTCATAACTTTCGACGTGGATTGTCAAGATTAATTCTATATTCAGCGATAAAGCGCCATCCTACAGCACTGTAAAAAATTGGTATAACGAATTTAATCGTGGTCGATGTTCGATCCAGGACGAATCCCGTGCAGGTCGTCCAAAATCCGTTGTTGTGCCAGAAAAGATCGATGCTGTGCGTGAACTGATAAAGCAAGATCGTCATGTGACATACCGTGAGATAGAGGCGTCTTTGGACATTAGTATGACTAGCATCAATAAAATATTGCATGAACATTTGAGCGTAAAAAAAATTTGTTCGCGTTGGATCCCGCATAATCTGACAAACGCTCAAAAAAAGGCTCGTGTCGATTGGTGCAAGGAAATGTTGGAAAAATACGTTCAAGGTACATCAAAGGCTGTGTATAACATCTACACAGGTGACGAATCATGGATCTATGCATATGAGCCGGAAACAAAACAGCAATCAACTGTATGGGTCTTCCAAGACGAGGCAAAACCAACAAAAGTTGTTCGAGGAAGAAGCACATCGAAACAA
Source organism: Parasteatoda tepidariorum (assembly GCF_043381705.1). Taxonomy (NCBI): domain Eukaryota; kingdom Metazoa; phylum Arthropoda; class Arachnida; order Araneae; family Theridiidae; genus Parasteatoda; species Parasteatoda tepidariorum. Next base: position 6,103,795 of record NC_092208.1, on the reverse strand, counting down.
ATGATTGCCTGTTTCTTCGGCATTAACGGTCATGTGGCAACAGTGGCGTTAGAGCAACGCAGGACGGTCAATTCTGAATGGTACACGACCATTTGTTTGCCAGAAGTCATCGGAGAAATTCGAAAAAAGCAGAAGAACAGGCGAATCATTCTTCATCATGACAATGCGAGCTCTCACACATCGACTCAAACAAAGGCATTTCTGACGGAGCGAAAGATCGAACTGATGGGTCATCCGCCGTACAGCCCTGATTTGGCACCCAATGACTTCTTCTTATTCCCACACATCAAAAATAAATTACGTGGACAACGATTTTCGACCCCCGAAGAAGCGGTTGATGCATTCAAAACGCATGTTTTGGAGTTACCTCAATCGGACTGGAAAAAGTGCTTTGAAAATTGGTTCAAACGCATGCAAAAGTGTATTGATCATCATGGAGAATATTTTGAAAAACAATAAAACCAATTTCGATCCTACATATTTGTTTTTTCATTATTAGGCCAGAAATATAAATAGCAACCCTCGTAATGGGTTTTTATTCAGGAAATTTTTTATATACTTCCTATTTGTATTTATTTTTAACGTATTGCATTGCAATGTTAACCAATTGATACACGAACGTAAACAAATGCAAACCGGTTTCAGCCTCGTAAAAACAATAAAGCTGTATATCATCTGATAATTAAGATTTTACAAAGAATCTTATAGTGCGAATAAGAGTTTGGACAGGGACTGCAATCGTGTCTACAAGGGGTGCCTGGTGAGCCATATCTCACCCTGGTGTGTTTCATTTTATTTTGTAACAGGTGTTGAACAGCTGACCCATTTTTGAGTTTACGGCTATCAATCTTCAACTCCATAGCCTTGTAATTTTGAACCCAACCTAGAAGACGCGAGAACTCCTGGATAAAGTATTGAGACAAACTAGCTTTCATGAAGGAGTTTTTGATGAAACTAACCCGCATTTGCATTCCACGGAGAGGTAAACGAAGAAAACATCCCATGGTTAGCCCCACTGCAAGGACTAACCCTTGATCTGCTAACTACTGAAGATATTTTATGTCAGCTCTTTGAACGGTGCGAGGCGGTAGCAGAATAAAGTGTACCGATCAGCCACACAATGTGTTTCATTGTATAAAATTTTCACTGATTGTCTTTATAACTTGAAACTCAGGAAATTTATAAAAATAGAAAATAAAAATTCAATCAGCAGATAATTTTTATTGGATCACTGATTTATTTAGCTTTTGAAAGCTCGTGGTTTAAAATTTGTTCAAATGAGCGTTAGAAATACACGCATTTACACGTTTATGGTCAGAGCAGGTCATCTGATACTTAAAGTAGTTTTCTCGAATTTTTTTGTGGAAGTTTCTCAATTTTAATTCACGAGAGATAATTTTTTTAAAAATTAATCAATTGCTCTTTATTTCATCGTATGCTTATTTATTTTTATAAAAGTAAAATAGGTTAATAAATTTAAATGGGTGGTTATGAAACTGTTTATGATAGTTACACTCAGAATGTGAATGTTTTATTTGGGTGGATTCTTATTCCGGAAACTACAATCTAAAATGCGTGCAGAGAAGAAGAAATTATCGATGGATTTCATTTTAATCGTTATCATTTAACGTTATCATCATTATCGTTTTAACGATGAATTTAATACTCAGTTTTAGAACTTTCAATTTTAGTCGGAGTTAGGAAACATATTTATTGAAATCAAAAACTCAATTTAATTAGTTACTTATGCAATTAGTGAAAACAAATGCCAGTTAAATTGCTCAATTTTAAGCGCTAATTTTATAAATCATGAAATAAATCGGTTGAATAGTTATCAAACAAATTATTTTATTTTTATCAAAATAATAAGTATGAAAATTTAGAGAGTAGGCAATAGAAAATTTTCTTCTCTGTAAAATATCGCTTCTCTTTGCTTTTCCTTTTACAGATAAATTCAACTAAATTGAATTTATAAACTCAGATGTACAGGAAAAACTTACTCTAGCTTTAAATATGTCTGATAATTAGATTTTTATCTGTATAAATCATTAAGAAAAATTATTGTTAAATTTCGCAAAACCAGAATATGATTAACACGTTGAATGCCATGGGGGTCACCGGTGACTGGTACTGAGTTTGTTCGTAGCGCCATGGGAGTCACCGGTGACCGGCAAAGCCAAGATTATTAGAAACACATAATTCGAGTAAATTTTTAATTTTTTTATATTATTATCGTTACTGAAGAAATTGCTTAACACACAAAAATAGTTTTATTCATACTAACAAAAATACTCTGTAACTAACAAAAATAATTACAGAGATGCCAACTTGCTCCGCACAGCGAATAAATATTTTCAAGTGGTAGTTTATTAATTATGATTCTTGGTTTAATAAATTCAATTTAGTATATTTTTATCCACCATTATTTCTAAACAATTTGCAGGCTTGTATAATTCATCACTTTTTTCAGTAATGTTATACTAAAACTTTTCGAAAATTGGCAATATCTGTCTCATATTTGCAAATTTAGACTGTAGTTATTTACCGTTGTGGCCAGACGGGCAAGCCATGTAAAATTAGCGCGGCATTCAACGTGTTAACAAGTTATCCATATTTATTAAACGACTTTTTAAAAAAAATTAAAAATACAACTAGTATTACTGTTGTTATAACTAACTATTATTATTTTTAAAAAAGTATTTTAAGAAGGTTGTCCTTCTTATGAATGCTTAGCACTGACATAAAGAGAGAACGAATAATATTTTTTTACTGTAACGTTAGAAATTTCTCAAGATATTTATAAAATANTATTTATATTAAATATCGTCTGATTTATCCAATCGTCGTATTTATATTAAATATCGTCTGATTTATCCAATCGTCGTATTTATATTAAATATCGTCTGATTTATCCAATCGTCGTATTTATATTAAATATCGTCTGATTTATCCAATCGTCGTATTTATATTAAATATCGTCTGATTTATCCAATCGTCGTATTTATATTAAATATCGTCTGATTTATCCAATCGTCGTATTTATATTAAATATCGTCTGATTTATCCAATCGTCGTATTTATATTAAATATCGTCTGATTTATCCAATCGTCGTATTTATATTAAATATCGTCTGATTTATCCAATCGTCGTATTTATATTAAATATCGTCTGATTTATCCAATCGTCGTATTTATATTAAATATCGTCTGATTTATCCAATCGTCGTATTTATATTAAATATCGTCTGATTTATCCAATCGTCGTATTTATATTAAATATCGTCTGATTTATCCAATCGTCGTATTTATATTAAATATCGTCTGATTTATCCAATCGTCGTATTTATATTAAATATCGTCTGATTTATCCAATCGTCGTATTTATATTAAATATCGTCTGATTTATCCAATCGTCGTATTTATATTAAATATCGTCTGATTTATCCAATCGTCGTATTTATATTAAATATCGTCTGATTTATCCAATCGTCGTATTTATATTAAATATCGTCTGATTTATCCAATCGTCGTATTTATATTAAATATCGTCTGATTTATCCAATCGTCGTATTTATATTAAATATCGTCTGATTTATCCAATCGTCGTATTTATATTAAATATCGTCTGATTTATCCAATCGTCGTATTTATATTAAATATCGTCTGATTTATCCAATCGTCGTATTTATATTAAATATCGTCTGATTTATCCAATCGTCGTATTTATATTAAATATCGTCTGATTTATCCAATCGTCGTATTTATATTAAATATCGTCTGATTTATCCAATCGTCGTATTTATATTAAATATCGTCTGATTTATCCAATCGTCGTATTTATATTAAATATCGTCTGATTTATCCAATCGTCGTATTTATATTAAATATCGTCTGATTTATCCAATCGTCGTATTTATATTAAATATCGTCTGATTTATCCAATCGTCGTATTTATATTAAATATCGTCTGATTTATCCAATCGTCGTATTTATATTAAATATCGTCTGATTTATCCAATCGTCGTATTTATATTAAATATCGTCTGATTTATCCAATCGTCGTATTTATATTAAATATCGTCTGATTTATCCAATCGTCGTATTTATATTAAATATCGTCTGATTTATCCAATCGTCGTATTTATATTAAATATCGTCTGATTTATCCAATCGTCGTATTTATATTAAATATCGTCTGATTTATCCAATCGTCGTATTTATATTAAATATCGTCTGATTTATCCAATCGTCGTATTTATATTAAATATCGTCTGATTTATCCAATCGTCGTATTTATATTAAATATCGTCTGATTTATCCAATCGTCGTATTTATATTAAATATCGTCTGATTTATCCAATCGTCGTATTTATATTAAATATCGTCTGATTTATCCAATCGTCGTATTTATATTAAATATCGTCTGATTTATCCAATCGTCGTATTTATATTAAATATCGTCTGATTTATCCAATCGTCGTATTTATATTAAATATCGTCTGATTTATCCAATCGTCGTATTTATATTAAATATCGTCTGATTTATCCAATCGTCGTATTTATATTAAATATCGTCTGATTTATCCAATCGTCGTATTTATATTAAATATCGTCTGATTTATCCAATCGTCGTATTTATATTAAATATCGTCTGATTTATCCAATCGTCGTATTTATATTAAATATCGTCTGATTTATCCAATCGTCGTATTTATATTAAATATCGTCTGATTTATCCAATCGTCGTATTTATATTAAATATCGTCTGATTTATCCAATCGTCGTATTTATATTAAATATCGTCTGATTTATCCAATCGTCGTATTTATATTAAATATCGTCTGATTTATCCAATCGTCGTATTTATATTAAATATCGTCTGATTTATCCAATCGTCGTATTTATATTAAATATCGTCTGATTTATCCAATCGTCGTATTTATATTAAATATCGTCTGATTTATCCAATCGTCGTATTTATATTAAATATCGTCTGATTTATCCAATCGTCGTATTTATATTAAATATCGTCTGATTTATCCAATCGTCGTATTTATATTAAATATCGTCTGATTTATCCAATCGTCGTATTTATATTAAATATCGTCTGTTTATCCAATCGTCGTATTTATATTAAATATCGTCTGATTTATCCAATCGTCGTATTTATATTAAATATCGTCTAATTTAACCAATTGATACACGAAAGTGCAAACCGGTTTCAGACGCGTAAAAACAATACAGCTGTATAGTATCACCTAATAACTAAGATTTTACTGAAAATCTTATAGTGCGTCTAATAATTTGGCCAGAGACTGTAAACGCTTTGCACTGCAATTGGTAAACACTGTTCGTCTTTATCTTTCAAAAATTAATATTATACTATTCCACTTTAATCTGCATGCGTCTCAGGAAAAGTGAAAAACTGATATGGGTATATTTTCAAATCGTTTGTGTGGCATGAAAGCATAAGTGAAAATTATTTAGGAAACAATAATTGTAAAAAAAAAACACTATGCTGTAATGTGCCCCCGTTGATAAAATTTAAAAGAAATTAGTACTTAAAAATATGTAAATAAAGCCAAAAAACAACTTTTTTCAGTTTAAACAGTTTTAAATCGTTCCCTAAAAAAAGACTACTAGTAACAATAAAGTAAAATAGGAGATCTTTATTTTTCATATAAGAATGTTATCTTATTTCAATTTAAAGTACGAATGTCGCAAGAAAAATTTAAAAATTTATCTGAACAGCGAATTTTTTTTAAAATTATTTAGGTGGGATGAAAGGAAATATGATGAAAATGGAAATTAAAAAGACTAATTGTAGGAAAATTATACATCGTATTGTTCAATGCCCTTGATGCGGGCTGTTATTTATATTACATTTTAATGAACATTTGAAACAAAATATGTTAAATGATTTTTTTAATACACAGGAAAACTTTGAACCGTCCCGAAAAAGGGACTGCTGACACTACCTGAAAAAAAAATAGTAGTTCTTTCGTTTTCATACATTAATATGATGCCATTGCCATTAGATATCTTAGATCTTCCAAAACTAGAGTCCCTGGCTAAATTATTAGACGTACTGTAAGATTCTATGTAAAATCTTAATTATCATGTGATACTATACAGCTTTATTGTTTTTACGCCACTGAAACCGGTTTGCACTTTCGTGTATCAATTGGTTAAATTAGACGATATATAATATGTATTCGACGATAGGATAAATTAGACAATATATAACATAAATATAGAATATTCGTTATAGCAGATATTATATTAGAATATTGTAATAATTAGACCAAATTATAAGACTCCCTGCAGTTTTGTAATAATGACATGATTTGCACGAGTTTATAGGCAATACTTTTATATTTAAACATGCATGCAATGGGTTTTTATTCAGGAGATTTTTTATATAGTGCTTCCTATTTGTATTTAATTTTAACGTATTGCATGACAATGTTTACCCATTGATACAGGAACGTAAACAAGTTCAAACCGGTTTCATCCGAGTAAAAACAATACAGCTGATAATTAAGATTTTACATAGAATCTTATAGTGCGTCCAATAATATGGCCAGGGACTGTATGTTGAGGTTCCCTAATTCTTTTCATGTGGGATTAAATAAAAGATTAAATTAAATGAATGCAGGATTAATTGTACTCACGGTCATTGTAGCAGAGTCTCCATATTCCAGATACTGTATGTTTCGAAAGATACTCCCTATCCCCTGTTCCGTTATACTTGGGATTAGGCATGAGCTCGATGCTGTGGAGCCAGGCGCTGGAGCAAATGGCTATAGATTGAGCTGCGAGGGCCACACTCGCTGCGATCAGGGTTAGAGCTCTGAGCAGCTTCAGGGATACCTTGATCATGGTTCGAACACCCCAAAGCTTTTTCGACCACTCAGTCCGTGGCCCTTCTGCAATCCTCTATCACACGCAGAACATTTTCTCATCAATTCTTGGAACACACTGCGTTCTTGAGCAATCTTTGGGTCATCACGTCCCGCGAGCAGACGAGATAGAAGCACGTCTTCGCGGGATAGACGAGGCAGAAGTCGCCGACCATTGGCACGTACCAATATGTTCCTCAACACCATAGAGGATGATCGTAAAGTCGGGCAGATACCTGTATTATTGCTCTTTCTCGCCAAGTCTATGAGATTGCATATTTCGGTATTATTTCTGCTGCTGTAGTAACCTCTATTGCATCGCAGAGGAAATAGAAGTAAAAAAGAAAACGATATCACGGAATTCGAAATGTAAGATTGGCAGTGATCATAGCTTAGGAAAGAATAATTTTAATCTTCAAAAAGGCATCAATATAGGATTTTATAGGCGATGAATGAATTATGCAATATTATCAGCATATCTACTATTTCATTATTAAAACTTTATCCACATATATACGCACACCGAACAATTTAAAACACAAAAACTATAAAATAGGAATTGATTTATCTAGCCTATCATATATGGTTATAAAATTAAATATTAAATGACTCAGAAACCTGCTTCATTTCGCTCTGAAAGTTATGCCGCTTTGCTAAAAAAGATTATCTATTTTCATTTAAAAAGGAAATTGATCTACTTAGAAATTCTAAAAATCATCCGCAGACGATAATCAATTAAGACTATTGCCATATTTATTTTTATCCGCGCAGACGATAAATTACAATGTCCCTTTAGAGAACAGTTCAGCTTCTTTTACATGTAACAAGCACACATATAGAAGAAATGATCTTATGGGATGTGTGGGGAGCACAATTCATTCTTCGAGTATCGAACTGTTCGTTCGCCGGTCTTTCACGCTTTTTCGTTCGCAGGAATGCTCAAGGGTCACCACTAGCAGCTGAAAAGGGGTTATGACCACATAGCTGGACATCCGGCTTCAGTAAAGAATAGAACATTCATTAGGCACAGATTATGAAGGGGGGATGCACCTCCCTACCTTCCGCCATCCCCGAGAAACAGAAGAAGATGAAGAGAAGGATTGGATGAAGAGGAAGATGCAGCCAAATATCGTTCGCGCGCTAGAGATCGGGGTGGCGGCGCACTCTAGGACGGACGAGTCCATTATTTCTAAGCAGGGATGGACATTCACGCCCATCGTGAGAGCAGAAATGTGCTCTTCGCTCTCGTTGAAGAGCTGATTTTTTTTTCCTTCCCTCCCTGTTTTACCTGAAACATGAAAACGATAAGAGGGAACCTGATAACAAAAAAAGATAATATGTTTTTGAGAAAAGAAAAATGGATTAAGCGCTTCAAAGGTCTTTATTTTTAATTAAAATAACCCTAATGTACAACTATTCTCAAAATACTTTATATTTCATGTTCAAACTTGGCTGACGATATTTTGTGAAATAAATTAAAATGGAAGGATTTGTAATAAGTAGAATTTTTGTTCATGCACAGTTAGTTTTAAATTATTATTTAGAAAACTAAAATAGAAAAAAAGATCAGTAAACGACAAAGTATATTACATCACTTTTTTTTAGCTTAAGTTATAATAACTAATATATATATATTTTACAAACAAATGATTAGTGCTAAGATTTGAAATATCAATAATTCAGTTTTTCACTAGTATTTTTACGTTATAAACTGTTTTCCTTAAAACGATATGTTAAAATTAGTTTAAATTTAAAACTCTTTAAAGTTCTTTCTAACCAAAATTTAAAACTGGAAGTAGTTTGTAACATAAATTCTGTGACAAAAAAAAATCTTTTTCAATTTTTAGGCAAGAACTTGTTATTTTTTTATTTTTCTTATTTAAGATGCGTATTTGAAAGATACAACATTTTTTAAATTATTTCGCGTTCATTGAATTTGCAAAGCAAAATATTTTAGTTATTATAATACCTTTCAAATGTTTTATACCTTTAGAATTCGGTAGCTTTTATAATAAATGACAAAATAATTAAACTTAGAGCAATTTAAATTTGTCTTTCAACAAAGTAATGTCTTCTTTATCGGATTATTCTTTAAATCAAAAGTTTTAAATCGACTTATGTATTAAAAAAAATTAAATATTCTTGCTATTGTAAAACTTTAACACATCTCATTTTTTTAAAACTAAATTTTTATTTCCAGCTTGCCTTGTCTAAAATTAAGTTTTATAAGTCTAAAGTGAAAAAAAAAATACATTTTCAACCTCAATAACATTTTTGTGGTTCAGCTCAGTTTTTAATATTTATCTTTTTATGCATCTTTAAATGCATTTTAAGTAAAATCAGAGATTTTTTTCAGTAATTTTAACTGGATTTATTTTAGTTTTTGTGAGCTGAAATTGCTGGTCTAATTATTATAAAATTCGATTTTTCATTTCACATCTTGGTCCTCGAAATCCAGTTTCACGATCCACAATTTCAGAGCAGCAAACGAAAATTCAAAACTAAAATTACCGGTCGAATTAGTCTAGGGATTGATTATTCTTTTCCCGTTCTGTCCCGCAGTCCAGTTCCACGATTCACAATTTCAGGGCAGCAAACGAAACCTCGGGCCGGGATAGCCTGGTTGTCAGGGCACTGGACTCGCGTTCATGAGAACGGGAGTTCGAATCCAATCGACTGAAGATGGTGCCTGGTGCACGTTAAATCCGTCGGGTCACAAAGTACTGCATATTTCCATAACAAATTACACCTCTGTTAGTACTGAATTGGAGACTAATCGTTCTTTGGTTCAGGTCAAAATTTCGATCTGTAGGTGAATGAATGGATATATTAATAGGACCACCTTATAAACGGGTGAGTCAGATATTGAATTCTTGGCCATAGTTGGCACCACTAGAAAACAAGAATAATCGCACCCCTTATTTAACGGTCTACGATAATAACAACAACAAACGAAACCTCAAAACTGAGAAAGCCGGTCGAATTAGTCTAGGGATTGATTATCCTTTTCCCGTTTTGTCCCGCGCAATCCAATTCCACGATCCGCAATTTTATTTAGACAATCTGGCAGATTTCATAGCATTATTGCTAAAACTTTTCTCTCAAAGCAGGCCAAACGGTTTCCTCCATTTCATTGGTAAATGCATGAAACCAAATTTTAAATATTCCATTGAATAGTGTCGAAACCCGAAATTTTTACGCGGTAAAAAATGGAATATATAAACAAATATGTTGAAATGAGAAATTAAATAAGGTATAATTGATGATAAAAACTTTACTTGTGACTTTACCTACTGTTGGCATTCTCAATTACATTCTATCTGCTACGTTGCCGTCAAAATTTGTTTCTGTCAATTGGTGTTGTTACTGTCAATTTCTGCTAATTCATTGACGCCAAATCGGCACCCTAGATTCTATCAAACCTAATTATGCGAGTCGCGATGGCTCAGAGGATAAAGCGTTCGCCTTCCAATGAGGTGAACTGGGGTTCGATCCCGGTGACGGCTGGTCGATACGAATTCCGCATCCGACTTGCACCCACTACAGGGCTGACGTGAAATATCCACAGTAGTAAACGGATCATGGGTTAGAGTCCCCTTGCCGTCAGGCTGATCATGAGAGGTTCTCGTGGTCTTCCTGTCCGTGTAACGCAAATGCGGGTTAGTTCCGTCAAAAAGTCCACCACGAAGGCAAATCTCCCACTACTTGATCCAGGAGTTCCCTTGTCATCTGGATTGGGTTCAAAATTACAAGGCTACGGAGTTGAACATTAGTAGTCGTAAACCCAACAATTGGGCCGGCTGCTCAACGACGGTTATGAAATTATAAAAACCAAATTATACTATATCGACCTCAAAGGTTCGATATCGACCATTTTGGCGACCCTTGTTATTGAGTGAAACAGATAGTATTTAACATTGTTTTCACCGTTAATATTTTGTACATCGCTTTTTTCATGTTTTTTTTTCTTTCGTTTTTTTACTATTTTTGGTGATAAAAGGTAAAATAACCATTAAATGAATTGTCATTTAACTATTTTTTTCGAG
>NC_092208.1:5994189-6088940 GCF_043381705.1 Parasteatoda tepidariorum | reverse complement strand
CGTCGCATTGTCCGTGGGATTGTTTTCACTCATTTTTTACAATTGTTATCCACTAAATTTGAAAAAAAAAAATACTACCCTATTAAATTATATGTGTATCAAAACAAACTAAAAAAATATTTATAGAAAAACAATACTTTAAATATTTTTATGCTAGTGAGAACCAAAACAACATGGAAGAGGGAAAACTGGATCCTACCACGTGATTTCCCGGCCAATAAAAATGTAGCGTTAAACGTTTAACGCAACCTTGTTTGGAAGTCGCATAAGAAGTATAACTTCAATAATTATTTTTTCGCACATAACTGTTTGTAAAAATTTTGCGATTCGTTTCATTAAGTCCAGACATGCGGAGAAATGCGCAAGAGAAATGGAAAGTCCATAAGTCTAAGCTTGATTCTGAACTGCATCATAATCATCGATTAACCGATCTAGCTCGCTACTAACGAATTCGGGAAGCTTTCTTTCCTCAACGTGAGTTACAAGTCAGTTTACAAAACAAACACTCAGAACGTCTCTACATCGTTTGTTTCATGAATAGTATTTGAATCATTCGGACATGGATTTGAAAAAGTTTCGCTCTGCAGGGAGAGAAGTCATTGAATTTATTGCAAATTATCATGATTATTTGTCTTTACTTCCCGTGACTCCGATCGTTGATCCCGGATACATGAGAAAACTGGTTCCCGAAGACCCTCCAAATAAAGGAGAAGACTGGGATCGTATCATGCAAGATTTGCAATCCGTCATTCTGCCAGGGATGACCCATTGGCTCCATCCAAATTTTTACGGCTATTTTCCTAGTGGATTCTCATACGAATCGCTTTTGGGAGATTTTTTGTCCGAAGGAGCGCCAAGTATAGGATTCAGTTGGATATCCAGCCCTGCTCTTACGGAGTTGGAAGCCATAATCCTGGATTGGTTGGGCGACATGATTGGTCTGCCTGAAGATTTTCTGACTTTCCCAAAGGACAGCCAGGGAGGAGCAGCCCTGCAAAACTCCTGCTCCGATGCGAATTTCCTGTGCATCCTCATAGCGAGAACCGACAAGGTCTTGAAAATAAGTGAGGAAAAATCAGAGCCCGTTTCAGCCAAACTGGCGACAAATCTGGTTGTTTACTGTTCTAAGGAGAGCCGCGCGTTTGTGGAACGAGTGGCTCGCTTGGCGTTGGTACAGCTGAGAATTTTAGACACCAACGACAAATACCAGCTAACCGGAGAACTTCTGGAACGCGCCATAAAAGACGATTTGAAAGAAGATTTGACACCTTTCTTCGTCGTGGCCACTTTAGGAACATATTCGTGTACTTCCTGCGATGCTCTAAGCGAATTAGGTCCCGTTTGCAAAAAGTATGACGTATGGTTGCACGTTGACGCGGCATATGCTGGAAATGCTTTAGTCCTCAAAGAATACAGGCACTTGTTAGAAGGGATTGAGTACGCGTCTTCCTTCAGCATGGACCCAGCTATGTGGTTGCCAAACATCACAGAGGGCACGGCTATGTGGATCAGAGACAAGCAGAAAATGAGTCAGTGTTTTGTAGTGGATCCTCTGTACCTGCACCATCAGCATGACGAAAATAAAAGTGCCATCGATTACCGACACTGGAGCATTCACCTGAGCCGACGATTCAGAGCTTTGAAATATTGGTTTGTCATGAGGCTGTTCGGGAAAGTGGAACTCCGCAATTTTATAAGGAATCACATCGATTTGGCGAAGTATTTCGAAACACTCTTGAAAAATGACTCGCGTTTTGAAGTTCTTAACAAAGTTGAGTTCGGCCTCGTCTGCTTCAGATTCAAAGGTAGCGATATTTTGAATATCACGCTTTTGAGACAGATCAACAGCACTAAGAAATTGTTTCTGACTAATGTTACGTTGGGAAATCACTACGTTATACGGTTTTGTGTGTGTTACCCAAAAGCGACCAAAAAAGAAATCGACCACGCTTTTGATATCATAAGAGAAACTGCTGATGAAGTTTTGGACTTGGTTTTTAACCACTTTAACCAAATTGTAACATAGTTTTTTTTAAATCTTTTTGATTATAAAATAAAATTTCATTTCTCGAGTAATATATATATATATACATAATTTTGTCTGTATATTTATTTGAAGTATATTGATTCAAAACTTTAGTTTTGCTTGTGAAATTCTTAATACAAATATTTAGTTAATAAGTTTTAGCCACAAATATTTAGTCAATAAGTTTTAGCCACAAATATTTAGTCAATAAGTTTTAAAAATGTATTAAAAAAAGTTTTGTAGTCATTTTTTTGTAGCATCACTTCTAAAAAGTACTAACAATACACCAACAATTAAAAGTTTTTCATATAATTACGATAAATAAGATGTATTTAACAAATTTATTATTTTCTGAAATATAAAAGAGGTATATGCGATTAAAAAGCTAAAAGTTTTAAATGCAAGAAAGATTTAAAATCGTATTTAATTAAAAGCATTTCTTTTTTTTTGTGACTACTGACAGATTGTTCCTTTGACGAATCCCCAACGTGCAATAACAACGAAGCTGCAATATATTCAAATAATATGCAGATATTATTTGAATATATATTCAAATAATATCAGGTACTTTTCGGTTAGCCGGTTGCAGATCTTACCAATTACTTTAAGAACTATTACCAAATATAAGCAAAAAATTGTCGTCTTGTTGTTCTGAAACAATGAATTTGTTTAAATTTTATTTGGCGCAGGACAAAATAATTTAATGATTTTTTACTTGCGTTCAGCTAATCGAAATGTATTAAACAAGGTTACCACATCAACACCACTAGAACAAGCTAAAAGTCGCCAAGAAATGTAGATGTCCGCTAACTATCTATTTTATATTTTTCATTTTATTTTTTAAGCACATAAAAATTAAATATAATAAAAAAATGGGTACGATAAAAAAAATTTAAAAAAAGTTCAATTTCCTTTTTTCCGTCTGATCAGAAAGTACCACGCAGCTTAACTTATAAATTTATTTGTTGTGTTTTCCATTTTATAACTTAGGCTTTGCTTTGGTTTTAGCGACTTTTATTATTAAATAACAAACCTGCCAATGTTGTCAAGAAGATTTTATGACAATAATCTCCAGAAATCGCTTAACAAAATTCCGTATATTTACGCAATGAAACCAACCATTACAATATCAAAATATTTATTAACAGTAATTTTAAATACAATTTGATGGCAGAAAATTGCAAATTGTCCTCCATAATTGTTTGTATATTACATTATGTCTACTTGGTGATCATCACACTTAACATATATTTTTAGAATATTGGTTAAAGTGAAATCGAGAAATTATACATTTTTTGGGTCAAAAAGCTTTACTCTCGTTGTTGGAAGAATAAAATTTCTCAAAATCTGACTCACTTTTTAGGGAAGATATTTAGACAGGTGCGAGGAAATTCAACATCAATTTTTTTTAAAAAAATTATTGCTTTTTATATTTCATTTAATTTTTTAAGAACCTTCATTTTGTTCAGGGTTAAAAAAAATAAAACGAAAAAATAGTAAACAAATAAAAAAAAGAGTTGGCGGAGGTTCAAAGTTTTAGGAGATTTTGCCTGGCCAACCGAAGAGTACCGATATTTTAAAAAATATCAAAACCAATTTAATTGCCAGATTCCCCCTTTTTTTGTTGATATTTTACAAATCGTCTTTCACCAACTTTAAGTTTTCTTCGGCAATCAAATAGGTTTTTAATTTTGCCTTCCTCTCTTATGATGTAAATATACGACTTTTTAAAATTCGATTTCTCAGGGACCATTCGACCTATTTCTCTCAAATTTTGTATTATGCTGTGTAACGTTACATATTTTAAAACGATGTAAAAAATTGCATATCTAACAATTCAAAATGTTTTGATTATTTTTAAATAAAATAGATCTTGGAAGATCGCACACAAAGATATTATGATAACTTCGTATCTTTCTCTTTGTAAAAATAAGTTAGACTTTTTCTGGTTATTAGCTTTCAAACTTTACGTAATTAACACATTATTTCCACTCATAAACATAGTTTAAAAAAACTTTCTTGGCCATTATATTAAAAAAATATCATTTTAAACTTATAAAAATATTTTACGAGTTGGCGAAAATGACACTATAAATACTTTACTTTAAAAAGTTCAGTTTTAACTTTAATTATTAAGAAAAATGAAACCATATATCGACACTTTTTTATCTACATATTCTGTTATAACAATAAGTTGAGTTAAATTTAGAATCCCCGATTTTAAAATATGCCGTTAATAGCAATTTGTTCATACTTAATCATTAGGAAACATCAACCTTAAACGCTAATTACTGAAACAAAATAATAATTTAGGTTCATAATGACATTAGAAATTTTACAATTGTTTATAGATATTTAAATTTACGATGATATAATTTATAGATATTTAAATTTAAGAGAATATAATTTTTAAAAAAAATCATAAATATTTAGAATAACTACATTAAAAAATATGTTATGAAATTAGGAGAATTTCAACTATATACTATATATTTTATTTATACTTTTTACTTACATTTTAATTTTCTTTGACTTTATCTATTTTTTAATTCTTTTCACCTGCCTTTCTTTATGAAGTAACGAGGCGGTTTCTATTTAGATAATGAATTTTTATAAAAGTTCTTTACGACAGAATAAACGTATTGCTGTTTTATATTAACTGTGTCATTTCGGAATCCATTCTTTACATAGTTGTTCATTTACTTTAGGGAACACGCGAAAAATTATACTTTTTCCTTTTGTTTTTATATCAGAATTTTTGCAAGTTGCAATCGCGCAAACTGGCATTTCGATAATAGTTTTAAATTCTTGTAAATTCACTGCAAAAACTGAGGAAAGTCATTATAGAAAATAACAAATGTCTTAGAATATCTCGCAAAAAGAAATGATCCAATATTAGTTAGAGCTAGTAAGGCCAAACGCTCCGTTCTTGAAGTAAAAGTGCGAGCTTTGCGCCAAAGTGACGTCACTAGAGAAAATCGGAGGATTGGCGCGGCGAGACCTACTTCAAAGGAGTGAACCAGCCCTTCTATTCTCTTTAGCCCTGCTTCAGACCACACTATAGGGGATCATATCCCATATATCTTGGGGGTCAGAAATCTGAATCAGTCAAAAAAAAGGTATGATTATTCAGAGAAAGTACGTTTTTGTGTCTGATTCCGAAATTTAAATTATCGTCTGCATTAATTAATTAGCATATTTGAGGTCACCCCATAGAACCATTAAAAATGAGTCCTAGAACGCGAAGATCCGATCATTAGATCAGAATTTATTTAAGGCAGTCAGTTATTATTATTTTTTTTCTTTTTGGCGCCGTTGAGAAATATCTGGGCTTTAGAACAGGTAAATAACTTAAATATTTCAAAAGTTCATTAAACTTTTTTAAAAACTGAATTTTACAACTAGATGAAAATTATCAAAATCGTTAAAAATTAATAGTCACTGATCAATAGAGAATTTTTTATAAGCCCAGAAAAGACATTGTTAGAATAACTTATTAAATATCAAAATATTAATTCACCAACGATTTTCGTTATCACGAAACTGTTTCTTTCTTTTTTTTTTTACCTTTCATAATGACGTTTTGCGTTTTCAAAATTAACATAGAGGGCGCTGATTGACTAAATTTCCCCTAAGTGTACGAATAACTGTTGCCAAAGTTATGAAAATAACATATTCACATAAAAGGCCGTATTTCATGCGATGACAGTCAGTTTTAAATATAATATCTATAATTTTTCTGTCTATTCTTTTTTAATAATTAAACTATCTGAGAACTAGAAGCGTTATTTTTTTCGATGATCTGAAAACTGAATGGATATATAGGTAACACTTTAGGAACTTAGTTGTAAACGGTACTAAGCTATTTTTATGGTTTTGAACAACACGACTTTCGAAGAATAAGCCTTTTTGTTTTTCGAAGGCTCTGTCGTAATATGGCATGATGCTTTTTTGCGAAAAATATGCTATTTTTATAACTACTGTGAGTTTACAACTATTACTCATAACTAATACTTCGAGTTTAGCCTATCTAAAGCCAGCGCTGAAAATGGAACAGTTTTGTGAAAATAAAAAGCGTTTAAGGTCTAATTTTTTTTAAATATTTGAAAATTTACTCCAATGCTGCATTGCTCGGGCTCATAAAAATTTGCAAACACTAAGAATAAGGCAGTAATTTATATAATTTTCATGTGCCGACCAGGTGACCGAGAGGTTAGCGTGCCTGACTGCGGAGCCGATGGTTGCGGGTTCGAACCCGCTCAGGGCATGGATGTTTCTCTGTGTGCTATCCTCCGTTGTGTTGTGTGTGAATGCCAACAAAATACTGTTTTGTTAGCTCAATTCCTGGTTTCTTAGAACTAGCGCCTTATCTGGGCGTCAGCGGAAAGTTGACGTAGAGCTGACGCCAAAAAAAATACTTTTTTGTTAGCTCAGCGTGANAGCCCTTCTATTCTCTTTAGCCCTGGCCACTGGGTAACGTTAAATGGGCAACACTTCGGCATAAGGCGAACAACGAGCCTGCCGTTATTGAAAAAATAATAATAATTTTCATCTAGGTGGGAAAATGTCGCCAAATTGGCAATCTTTAAAATATTAAGTTATTTGTCTATTTTAAAGGCCAGATAATTCTTCACGGCAAGATTATATATATTTATATTTTATAATCATCTCATTGCTCCAAGTGTAATGCACTTAAACTATGGCTTTTTTTTATTTTCATATTTTATTTTGTAATCTGGTAACGATGTTATTTGGGGGACGGTATTTCAGTCGATTACCGAATATTCAGTCACCCATTGATGATTCAATTTCAACTTTGATTTAGTTAATGTATTCATACAGTTGTTATTTAAAAAAATAATAATAACTTAGCTAATAATATATAGTGCAAACCAATTTTACTAGTTTTAAATTTTTTTTTAAACTAAACAAAAATATTTAGCAAAAATACGAAATGGAAAAAACTAAACATTACCTAATATATTTGTTCCACAATTATATTTAATGGATAGTTGAAAAAATGTTATTTTGAAAATAATTATTTTGTTAATTTTTCGACTGCCTTCAAAAAATTATAAATAATAATTCTGTTTTAATTAATTTTAATTTTACTAAACCAAATTGATGTAATTTAATTCTTAATTATAAAATCCTAATTTTTCGCAATAAAGTTTTAATAATAGTAAATCCTATGCAAAATATTGTAAAGCTACTAAAATGTTGGAAGAAAACTTCTGTAACATTTAAATTTAAAAGTTACGAGTTTTATTTAAAGCTAATACTCTATAATTGTAAATGCATTTTAAAATGCTCATTCGCGTTTTGTTTTTATTTACTACGAATGTTCATGAGCGATTTTCCGTTCAAATATTAAAAAAAGGTTTAAAGTTTTTTACCGCTGAAATTTCTAACACTTTCATATAATTAATCACTAAATTAAATATCTAGAACATTAATAAACAATATGATTCAGAATTGAAATAAGAAACTAAAAAACACTATAAAATCTTAACAAGAAATTAATATTTATAAGACTTTACCATATTTTACTTTCTAAAACCGCTTGTAAAAAGAACCTATTTCAAACAGTTATTTGTGGGGGACATTTCCGTATCGTGATCTGTCGAGCCAACTAAAATCGCCAAGGTGCCAAATAGATTTTAAACTTGCAAGTACACATTTATTTCTAAAAAATTAAGATTTTGAATTAAAATGAAAACTTCAAACATTTCAATTTCTTCACTGTTCAAAAATATATATATTTATTGAAAAAAAGGCCTAAAATATTATAAAATGAGCAAATTAATTACTTTAGAAAAAACAATCAATTCTAAATTAGAAAATAAAAACCATAAAAAGAATATTATTAATTGGGGTGCATTATTATAAAAATGAAAACAAAACAATTAAATAAATGTGATCAAATTGAAATAACATTGACTAACATAACATTAGCCAATCGAAAATAGACATCCGATAAATATTTGAAAACGAAAGAACAAAATTAAATAGATTAAGAAAAATCGAAAGTTAACTCAAAACATACAAATTTTCTTTCATCATCGATATTAAAACATAAACTTATTCAAATTAACCTTTAATTGCAAATACTTATTTATTCTCTAATACACAGCTTATGTGCAAGAAAAGAAATATACACAAGAAGAAATATTCCATTTTTGACAACATCAATTACTTGAGTTCAATTACGTAAATTCGAATGAATAATGTCAGGAATGGCCTACCGTTGTTAAAGATGTGGTATAAGATATCCAAGATGTTCGTCTGTTTTCACCAAATAATACATTATCACTAGGTAACTAAACATCAAAAATCAACAGCGAACAAATAACATTTAATGAAAGTAAATACATTTTTCATAAAGCAAAAGAATGTATAATCGTTTTCAACGGATTCAACGTAAATCAATGAATTTCAATCTTGTAACATACCATTTACGGACGACTACAATTTCAATTTTAAGTGATATCATCAAAGTGTTGAGTGTCTGAATTTGAGCCACTCCTTGAAGAAAATAATGTTTTGACAACTAAAAAATAGCGACAGCTGGGATTCGCGTTTGATTTAAAATCGTTTGCTTTTCACGAACAAATGTTATTAATTGATATTCTTTTGAATGATTTTCAACAATCTCTCAATTTACATTTTTATAAATATATAATTAAATTCAAAATTTAACGCAAATTATTATTTGAATTTAAAATTACGAATTATTTGAAAAACCTCTAAGAGCTTGAATACAATATATAATTCATTGCTAAGTGCTTCATATTCGATTAAAAATTTATCTACATTTCTTCTGAAAATAAATCTCTGTAGTGCAAGCATAATCAATATTACTCCAAATGCACGCAAAATACAATAAAACATTTTATTTTAAATTAAAATATTGCAAAAATGGAAGTTTATTACTTTATTTTTCTACCTGTGTATTTAATATTTTTGAATAAAATAAATAATATTATCAACACGGCTTGAGGTAATGACACTTGTGTAAAATTTGAAATGTTTAACATGAATCTTAAAGGAAATGTAAGCGTATACATCTTTTTTTTTTTTTTCAAAACAGAAGGAAAAGGCATCAAAATTTTTTCGTTAAAAACATAATATTAAAATAGATTTATTTAAATATTGTTACAAAGGGCATATTTACATTTGGTAATTTACACAAAGGGCATATTTACATTAAATTTTTTTTTTTCTGATACTGTGAGTTTTAGAGGAACAACAATTATTATATGTAAAAATAAAATTTTTAATTAGCACGTTATCATAAATACTTTTTTAAAAAAAATCATATTGAGAAGCCATTTATAAAAGATCATACGTGAATGTAGTATTTGTAGTGGTCGAAAGTAGCACGCTATAAGTAGCGAAACTACTGTAGTCACTACTTTTTTCCGTAGTTTGTATTGTAGACTGTAGAGCCCTACTTTTTAAAAGAAGCAGAGTAGTGAGTAGTACTATACAAAAACAGTAGTTTGTAGAGATTCCTGGCAACTACTTTTAGAGTTAGTTAAATAAAGAAACAAAGTTCAAACGCAAAGAGTTTTTCGAATCTAATTTGGACAAATCCTTCGCTGGAGTGTCAAAGTACGTAATTAGAATATTCTGTGACAGAGCGTTAATAGGATCTACTTCTGATGCACGGAAAAATCGGTGCGAAATCGGTCGAGTTGTTCCTGAGAAATCGAATTTTAAATATCTGATTTTTTTTTTAATTCTACTTCACAGGAGCTATAAAGTACGTCTTTGTGCATGGTTCCGTAGCTTAAAATATCGTCTGCGTTAATTACTAATTAGCATACATGCCGTCACCCCCTCAAGTCCCCTCAAGCCCCCTCAGTCCCAGAACGTGAAGATTGTATCATTAGATAAAATTTATTCAGGTTGATCTGCTTTTGTTTTTTCGCACTGCACTTAATTTCTTGGAGAATATAAAAAAGCATTCATCACTTAAATCACAAATATTTGATAATTTCCTAACATTTCTTGAATCAATTTCGTGAAAAGCATAGAGTTCGAAAGTCAAAAAGAACAAATTCGTAAAAAGTGCTTTAGGATAAAAAATAAAAAACTATTTCATGTAAGCATTAATTAAAACTTCTTAATATCTCCTCATATTTATTTCAAACCAGTTTTTTTTATTCAAAATCATTTCTAATATTAGTGAAAATTAAGTTTTCCAGTTAAGTTTGTCGTCTAAAAGTAGCGAAGTAGTGACTGCATTTCGAAAGTTATTCGTAGTCGCTACATTTAAAAAAAGTAGTTGTAGCTGCTAACTACGAAGAAACTGTATTTTTTTTCTGGCCACTAAATATTTGTGACCATTTGTGACTCTTTTGTGATTCACATACTTAATTTTAAGCGAATTAATAAAAACTGCTTACAAGACTTTCAAGTAATATTTTAGCGAGACAAGCCCCAAGAATGTGCAATTCTTATGCGACTTTGAAGAGATCAAAGTTGGCAACTAAATTTTTTTTTTCTTCTAATGCCCCCGCCTGTGTTAACACCCGCCAATTTAGGCATCTATCGGGCGATTATGTTGACCTCTCTTACAGGGGCACCATATTAGGTGGGCCAACGTCGCTCCCTCAGTAAAGACAGATAGTACAGAGAAGGAAAGAATATCCATGCCTTGTCCGGGAGTCGAACCCAGAACCTTTCTGATGCAAGAGCAGTTCCCTAACCCCTACACAGGTCCGTCGGCAGTTGGCAACTAAGTAGCAACAAAGATTCTCAGAGACTTTAGTCTCAGTAAAGTATATTTGTGACTACCAAGAGACAAAAGTCAACAGTAAATAGTCATGGAAACTTTTATGTGATATCATAAAATAAAGTAACATCGAAGTCTCAACTAGGATTGGGCGATATTAGAAATTATATATCGTGATGCATCGTTAGTTTCGCATCGAGATATAGCGATGTATCGCGATATAGTATTTTATAATTTCATTTACATGTACGGCATAGAAAGTCAGATTTCTATCGAAACCTCTACTCAAATTGATTTAAATCAATTTATAAGTTTGAAGATATATATGTTTTGCTTAAGAAAGATATTAAATAAATTGACTACTATGCACAAAACTTACTTAAAATATTTATTGAAAAAATGTGTAGATACAGAATGAAATATTTGCACCTCTTTATCGTTTATAAGGTATTAGCAGTCTAATTAAGTACCTAACTACCCAAATTATAAATTAAATAAATTATTAATTAATTATTAATTAATTTAGGTAATTAATAGGTAACTTTACTAAGCTTTTAACTAGAAATAAAAGAAAGTTTAAAACAATAGGTTTATGAATTAATTGAAAATCAATTAGTTTAAGCGAATGAAATTTTGAAAAAAAAAAGTTTAAAGCNATTTCAACTAATTATGGAAATTTTTGTTTACAATTTGTTGAAATAAACAATACCTTTTCAGGTGAATATGCGATAATTTTTTCCTGAAAAAGTAATAAATAATAATAAATTATATAATTTGTATTATTAATTATTATTTCTGAAATAAATGGCATAATCATTATTAATTTTTATATTTTATTTAAGGCATTTATTAAAAGCTGAAGTCTTTTCATTAGTCTTTTTTTTTTCTTCATTGACGTTAATTTTTTAACAATTTCAGATGCTAGACAATGTTTCTTAAAAAATCTGTAATATCATGTGCTTTCCAATCTTAAAGTTTTTATTATTGATACTTTAGTATATACTCTTAGCATAACAGAACCTTCAGAATAACACCAAATGAGCGAGTGGCGCCAATTTCGGTGTATCATCTGGCAACCCCCTTGGACAAAA
Source organism: Parasteatoda tepidariorum (assembly GCF_043381705.1). Lineage (NCBI taxonomy): Eukaryota > Metazoa > Arthropoda > Arachnida > Araneae > Theridiidae > Parasteatoda > Parasteatoda tepidariorum. The sequence goes on along the minus strand of NC_092208.1, from coordinate 6,077,083 downwards.
ATCTGACGGCAGCGCATGCGCTCTTGGATATTGTCATCACTCTTTTCAATACAGGCACTCTAGTCGAAAGTAGCACGCTATAAGTAGCGAAACTACTGTAGTCACTACTTTTTTCCGTAGTTTGTATTGTAGACTGTAGAGCCCTACTTTTTAAAAGAAGCAGAGTAGTGAGTAGTACTATACAAAAACAGTAGTTTGTAGAGATTCCTGGCAACTACTTTTAGAGTTAGTTAAATAAAGAAACAAAGTTCAAACGCAAAGAGTTTTTCGAATCTAATTTGGACAAATCCTTCGCTGGAGTGTCAAAGTACGTAATTAGAATATTCTGTGACAGAGCGTTAATAGGATCTACTTCTGATGCTCGGAAAAATCGGTGCGAAATCGGTCGAGTTGCTTCTGTGAAATCGAATTTTAAATATCTGATTTTTTTTTAAATTCTACTTCGCAGGAGCTATAAAGTACGTTTTTTGTGTCTGATTTCGAGACTTAAGATATCGTCAACATTAATTAATTAGCATATATGCGATCACCCCCTCAAACTATTAAGATTGTGTTTTAGAACGTGAAGATCTGATCTATTAGATCAAAAGTTATTCACGGTGATCCGTTTTTGTTTTTTCGCACTGTTCTTTCTTTCATGGAGGTTATAAAAAAGCATTGATCACTTAAATCACAAATATTTGATAATCTCCTAGAAATTTCTTAAATCACTGTCGAGAAAAGCTTAGAGTTTGAAAGTCAAAAGGAAAAATTCGTAATAAGTGCTTTAGAATAAAGAAACTACTTTGTGTAAACATGAATTAAAACTACTTAATATCTTTTCATATTCAAACCAAGTCAGTTTTTTATTCAAAATCACTTCTAATATTAGTAAAAATTAAGTTCTCCAGTTAAGTTTGTCTTCTGAAAGTAGCGAAGTAGTGACTAAAGTTGTTTGTAGTCTCTAAATTTAAAAATGTAGTTGTTGTTAATTACAAGGAAAATGTAGTTTCTTCCGACCACTGAATAGTTGTGACCATTAGTGACTCTTTTGTGATTCACATATTTAATTTTAATAGATCCCAAAAAAAACTACTTTCAAGTAACTGGCCTAACCGATAAAACATATTCCTGTAACCTTAAAAAGACAATTCGTAAAATGGTTCTCGTCCGACTTTCATGAGATCAAAGTTAAAACTAAGTGTCAACCAAGATTCTCAGTTACTTTAGTCCCAGTAAAGTATACTTGTGACTACCAAGTGACAAAAGTCAACAGTAAATAATCATGGAAACTTTTATGAAATATCATAAAATAAAGTAACAAAGCGTTCTAATATGACCTCATTGGGACAGTTAGAGAAAGTGACACCTGTGACTGCTGCGACCATTTGTGACTTTTTAATGACGTTACTGTTTGCAGTTTGTGCTATCTGGAGTGCCAATGCCAAGTATTCCCTATCCGATGTTTTTCAAAGTCAAGTACATTTTCCTGTATTCCCTACATCAGGGGTGTCAAACTCGCGGCCCGCGGGCCGCATGCTGCCCGAGATCAACATTTTTGCGGCCCGCGAAAAAGTAAAATTCTAATTGGCTTGCGGCACGTGCCATTCCAGGGAAACTGCATCGTATCAAAAATACGCAGAAAAAATTTCTTATCTTAGAACAGAGTTTGAAACATGGTTTAAAGATTTTAACTCTTTAGAAGAAAAATTTTGTTTGCTTTCTTCGATTTTCTCAATAAATATAAACTCAGTACCCAGTAATATACAAATGGAAGTGATTGAGATTCAGTGCGACTCAAATTTGAAGGCAAAATTCATTGAAGTGGGTGTGCCTGAATTTTACAAATATTTACGTGCTAAGTTTGAAAATACTCGAAAATTCGCATATGAAATTTTTTCCATGTTTGGAAGTACTTATCAGTGCGAGCAATTATTTTCTGTTATGAATGGAAATAAATCTTCTGTCTTAAACCGTATTAATAACGCTCACACTGGGCCAATTTTGAAAGTAGTCTCGGTCAATAAAATTTCTCCCGAAATAGGAAAGATAATAGCAGAGAAGAGATGTCAAATATCAAAGAATAATTTTACTTTATATATGTTTATTACAAAGTACTATTGAAAATAAAAATATATGTTTCTATGAACACTGATATTTTTATTTTTTATTTTATTTTTTGCGGCCCACCTAAAGTTAAGCATTGTTTATTTGGCCCAAGTTAGCTTTTGAGTTTGACACCCCTGCCCTACATCAATGTTTTTTAAGTGAAGTTCCCGGTATTTCCTTGACTAGTGTTCTATGTTAATGTTTATGTTATGCTTTATTTAGTGCTTATAATTTTTAAAAAAAACACCTAAAATTACGTGGTGCGTTTGAAAATAGAAGTTTTAAATAAACGTAGCTCCCTTTTAGCATATCAAATTTCAAATCTGTAAAAGCATTCCTTCCTTATGCAGAGCAGTTCACGAGTTTTTTTTTTTTTTTTTTNATGTCCTTAAGATAACTTTTTTTTTTTTTGCTTTTTTTTTTTGGAAGCTCAATGGTTAGAGATTTTTGGACTAATTATCGAATATTAACTTTTTTTAATTCTATCGTACTTAATCTACATTTTTCTAAACACTATCGAAATTTCAAGCCTCTAAGTCTTATAATTTTTGCTCTGCAAAACAAAACGTAACGTTAAGTTGAACACCCTGAGCAGGTGCTGCTGATTTTTTTAAGGTACAGAGATTTAATTCCTTTTCTATTTCTTTAGGGCTGTTTAAGTTAAAAGGTTTATTCAGGCTGGTCAATACGAATTCCTCACAGTGCTGACGCGAAATATCCTCAGTGGTATCGTGGGTTAGAGTCCCCTTGTCGTCAGGCTAACCGGGGGAGGTTCTGGTGGTCTTCCTCTCCATGTAACGCAAATGCGGACTAGTTCCATCAAACAGTACTCCACGAAGGCAAATTTCTCTCAATATTTAATCCAGGAGTTCCCTTGTCTTCTGGATTGGGTTCAAAACTACAAGGCTGCGAAGTTGAACATTAGTAGTCGTAAACCCAAAAATTGGGTCGGCTGTTCAACGACGGTTATAAAATTAAGTAAAAATTTTTAAATATGTAGGTAAACGCGTCAAACTTTGTTCAAATTTTGATTTTGTTTAAATTAATATTTTTTTCTGTGAAGTAAAACGCTTATCGCAGTTAAAATATAGTTTTTTTATCTTTGTTTTAGTTTTATTGCAACCACATACAAAAATCTTGGACATTTTTATTCTTTCAACTTTGAACTAGTCTCGGAGATTTTAGGTTTCAAGTCCTCTTTTTCGGTTAAATTCATTTATATAATCCAAAAAGAATAACAAAAAAACTTTTACTTTTTTAGCTTTTTGATTGATAACCAGGTCATATTTTCTGCTTTCAAAAAAGCCAAAAAAAAAAAAAGATTAGTTTTATTAGCAGTCTTGATAATAAAAACCTTTCTTTATGAATAAATCGTGAGCTCCACCACTGTTTTAGGTGCTCAACTTTGCGTTATTTACTTATTTTTTGCAGATCTTAAACTGTAAGAATTGTTTAACTCTGTAATTGTTTAAACTGTAAACTGTTTAAACCTCAAAGACGAAGATGCGTAAAAAATGTACAAGGAGAATAATTAAATAAAAAAAAATACATTCGATAGTTAGTGATCAGAATTATGAACCGTTTAACTTGTGCTAAAAAATGCCATGCGGGCCGCTTTGCAGGACACAGAAATAAAAGCACAGAACTGAAATTCGACGTGCTGAAAGGACCCTTTTTTATTTATAAACTTAACACAATTTTTTTTAAAATTCGAACTTGCCGATTATTATTGCCGATTATACTTGCCGATTATTGTTCGATTATTATTGAAACTTCACTTCCCCTACTTACATGTATGAGTGTTATTCTCTTTAATTTTCTCTATATTCGGTTTTTTTTAGCAAATATTTTTATACAATTTATGCTTTACGTTGCACCTTTTTTCATGCAAAAACTGTACGACTTAGAAATTTGTAACTATGACTGAGAATAATAAAATGCATAAGGAGTACAATGGAAAAAAATTAGCATTCTGTAATTACTGCGAGAATTATCAACTGTTAAACTTATAATAAAAAAATACCATATGGACCAATTTGGAGACCGGGGAAATGTAATTATTGAGTTGAAATTTGACGAGCCATTTTCATTTATGAACTTAACGCGAGTTTTTTTCAAAATTCTATTTCGTTCGGAAGTTATTACAATTTTACGTAATTCTTTCGCAATTTTTTTCTCACCTTTTTTACTTTCAATAATGACTATTTATTCAATGTTAATTTTTTCCCTCAAAAATTTATTTCCCTCGAAATATTCATTTTATAATCTCACGCTTGACTCGATGTCAAAAAGATTAAATTTCACCAAGTATATCTTAGCATTTGCATGAAAATTTTTTAAAAATATATATATATTTAAAAAAAAATCAAGAGACATAAAAACGGTTTCTAATTTGATTTGTTCGATATAAGGTTATAGTTAAAGATATATTACATCTAATTTATTGCTTCCAATTGTGTCGAATATTTTGTATTCCTAAGTTTAAATATTTATTTTTCAAGCATGTGATTATTTTCCACAACTACGTATCCACGTCGTTACGATTGACATATAATAATATGCGATTACACAAAGTTATAATAATTGTATATTTTATAAACGGAATCGTTTTTTTTTACTAAGTCGGGCCCTGTCCTTATTGGTGCAAATAAACAAATTGAGATTTCAAATTCTTATCATTTTCATGTGTTTCTGAAATGATCTTCTGTGTTCGTCAACATGTCCGCGTCTGTACTTAAGACGAGAAAAAATTAGGGGTGGAAAATATGTAACTTAAACAATATTAGCAATTAAATTTCTAAGAATTCTCAATTAATAAACTTTCAGTTCAAACGAAAAAAACGTATACAGTATAACCTCTCGGAGGTGACCACCTAATGCTTCACAGTAAAATGGTCGTCAATGGAGGTTGGTCAGTCTTAGGGTCAACCTTAATTAACATTTCCATTTCATAAAATGTAATAGAAGGTACATGATTTCTCTCGAGTGATTTTAATTTTATTCAGTGTCATTTTCTTGGTGTGAAAATTCCACTCTTGGTGACGTCATTAAAATCGGATTAGTGAATAAAATTTAGCGTCAATAAAAATGACCCCTACTGATATTATTACGCATAAAAACAAATTTACTATTTATGAATGAAAGAACTATTTTAAATAAATAAACAATTATGTTTTTTTAATTTAATTTTTAATTGTTAAATTAATATCATAAATTAATTTCCTTTAAAAAATGAGAGGTTTGTATGTTTGGGATGCTTAGTTTTCCTAAAATGGCTTTTTTTCTAATTTAATTTTCAACTCTTAATCTAAATCATTGACAACATCGTCTTTAGTGCCCTCTGAGTGTAACAAGAGATTGTAAATATCTTTCAGAGATAGTCAAAAAGAATTCTCTAAATACGAGCCACACGCAATTATTTTAAATACATTTGAATCCATTTGTTTTGTTTACATTTTTTCTATTTTGATACTTCTTTGTGTTTTCTTACTTGAACTTTTCTACATTTGGTGCGGGGGTTTGCCCGGTCAATGGGAGAGGTTTTGATGGTCTCTCCTAAAGGTTTTCTTCAACAACAAAAAAATTCTGTGCCATCTAAAAATGATCGATACACAGAGGTGGTCTGCCCTGGAGGTTTCAATGTATTTAGCTTATCCCCACTTAATAAGATTTAAGTTCAAAAGCAAGAAACAAATATTAAGTTAACCCCCACTTAATAAAATTTAAATTCAAACGAAAGAAACAAATATTAATTTAATTCCCACTTAATAAGATTTAAGTTCTAACGAAATAAATAAATATTAAGTTAATCCCCATTTTATAATATCATATTAAAAAGTTAATTCGATTTAATTGTAGCAAAATAAAAAAGGAGGCAAATAAATAATATTGATTAAATAATTCTTCTGCTACCTATCGGAATTAGCAAAAAAAATTCCTAGTCATTAAAATATAAGTTTAAAAAAAATGGAGGGAAAAAAATATATTTTTTCTTCTAGCAAACGATCTTTTTCGCCATTTAGGTATTACTTTTTATTGTCAATTTTATACTTTAGTGTTTGCTTTAGTAGATTCTTATAATTTTAGCTGAAATTATGAAGAAGAAAAAAATCAAGTCTCCTGTTCTCAAAATTTAATTCAAGTTGCGTTTTTCTCTAACAAATCTTTGTAGAAGTAAATAAATAAATAAAATCTTTATTTTGCGTTAGTAACGGGATTAAAATTTTAGATTAATTGAACTTCGAAAAAATTTTATCGGCATATAAATTATTCATTCGCCGAAGTTTACGAATTAACGATGGTCGGAAAAACTACATTACTTTAATACAACTATAACTACTTTGTTACAAATGTAGTTGACTACAACTACTTTTTTGTAGTGACTACTAACTACTTTAGAATTTAATAACTACTTCACTACTTTAAGGAGACAAACTTTGCTGCAGAACTTAATTTATTCACCTATGTTCAAAATGGTTTTGAATAATAAATTGGCTCAAAATGAAATATACGAGAATAATTAAGAAATATTCATTCATGTTTTCATGAGTCAGTTTGTTATACCGAAGCATTATTTCTTACAATTTGTTCATTTAGGCCGGAATAGCCTGGTTGGTAGGGCCCTGCGCCCAAGTCCAAGAGGTTGTGGGTTCGATCTCCGCCGACCGAAGACTCCCCGTGTAGTAAATTATGACTGAAGCACGGTAAATCTGACGAGTCTCGAAGTCCTCCATGTTCCCATAAAAAAAATCATACCTCTGGGGCTACTGATCCAGGAGTATCCTTGTCTTCTGGATTGGGTTAAAAATTACAAGGCTACAGAGTTGAACATTAGTAATCATAAACCCAAAATTGGGTCAGCTGTTCAACGATCGATGTAAAATAATGCCACTTGAAACTACCAGCAAGCCCACTGGACCAAGCCTTAGGCTGAAACCAAGCGGATTTAAAGCAGAGAGTGTGTTTTTTTGTTTTTCAGTGACGCCATCTATGACCACGAATATGACTTTAGTCACACACACGTCGCAGCTCGTTTATAGGGTGAACCGATAAATAGATCCATTCATTCATCCACATATCGTAATTTTGACCTGAACCAGAAAATGATCAATCTCCAATTCAGTACCCCTAGAGGTATAATTTGTTATTGGAACATGGAGGGCGTTTTGAACTGACAGGTTTTAACGTGCACCAGTGTGCAACCGGCACGCACCGATCACAGTGCTGACGTAAAATATCCTCAGTAGTAGATGGATCATGGGTTAGAGTCCCCTTGCCATCACGTGGTCAGGCTAACCGTTTGAGTTTTTCCTCTCCATGTGCGGGCTAGTTCCATAAAAAAGTCCTCCAAGAAGGCAAATTTCTACCAAAACTTGATCCAGGAGTTCCCTTGCCTTCTGGATTGAGTTCAAAATGACAAGGCTACGGAGTTGAGCATTAGCAGTCGTAAAAGCAAAATTAGGTCGGCTGTTCAACGACGGTTATAAAATAAAATATTTAAGCTTAAGTTGAGTGGTAGTGGCTTAGGGGATAGAGCGTTCGCCTTCGACTGTGAACCGGGTTCGAATCCCAGCGATCACTTTTTGATTCGAATTCTGCACTCGTCTTGCACTGAGTACAGTACTGACGTAAAATATCCTCAGTGGTAGACGGATCATGGGTTAGAGTCCCTTTGCTGTCATGCTAATCGTGGGAGGTCCTCTCTGTGTAGCGCAAATGAGGGTTAGTTTCATCCAAGTCTCCCAAGAAGGCAAATTTTTCCTAATACTTGATCCAGGAGTTCCCTAGTCTTCTGGATTGAGTTTAGAATTACAAGGCTACGAAGTTGAACATTAGTAAGTCGTAAACCCGAAACTGGGGTAGTATTCTGAGCTCGCAGTCGACCGTCGATTTGAGCTTTTGGAAGCCGCTCCAGGGGGCACATTACCTGATATTCTACTTTATCCGTCCATCGCTCGATTTTTGGTATTCCAAGCAAGTTTTAGTGGATGTTGAGCGCTCTTTTCGGTCGACGCGAAAACCACTGGTATTTTCAGTAGAGTAATGGTGAGCAAATGGAATGCATTGATAATTAATTATTTTACACGACTAAGTCTTCGGAGGAGACCGATATATCGAAACAGAGAAAATGTTTTTAGTCTTCATGACGATGTATTTTTAAATTTTTTTCGATTAACGAATAATCTTGTACTGTATATATGCATGAAACGAAGAGTGGACTTAGAAAAAGAAGCACGGCGAGGAAATGTGATTTCAGTAGAAACACAAGTTAAATTTAGTTTATTTTCAATATCATTAGTATATTTATCTTTTTTTTTTAACTAATTGAATTTAATTTTTCTTTGCTATATGCGAAAAAATAGGTATTTTTGGGGTTGTAATAGTATATTTGATAAACTTAATAGGTAAAATTGTAAATGTTAATTTTTTCTGACTAAAACTTTTGTAGATTTTTTTATTATTTTAATAGATTATCTAAAGTTAAATTGTAATTAATAAATATTGATGATTAATAACCAGAAATTGTCTCAATTTTCTTCGCAAATCTTTTACTCCATTAAAAAACAAGTGTGTCATTTTTTAATTACTTTTTATAATCTCGAAAAGATACTGCAGATAGAATGTGTTAAATTACGCTTTTAATTTATTTTTTTTTAATTAAGAACTTGTAATTTTCATTAGCTTTATATGTAATAAAAAGTAATTTCTTTCATTTCTGAAACAAAGTAGAAAAATTTAACATAGAAGTATTTCCTTTTTTAATCAATATGGAAAAGATATGATTACAAAGTATTTTTGAACTNGAAGAAGATCGAAATAATGACTTTAGTCACACACACGTCGCAGCTCGTTTATAGGGTGAACCGATAAATAGATCCATTCATTCATCCACATATCGTAATTTTGACCTGAACCAGAAAATGATCAATCTCCAATTCAGTACCCCTAGAGGTATAATTTGTTATTGGAACATGGAGGGCGTTTTGAACTGACAGGTTTTAACGTGCACCAGTGTGCAACCGGCACGCACCGATCACAGTGCTGACGTAAAATATCCTCAGTAGTAGATGGGTCATGGGTTAGAGTCCCCTTGCCATCACGTGGTCAGGCAGGTTTGAGTTTTTCATCTCCTTGTGCGGGCTAGTTCCATAAAAAAAGTCCTCCACGAAGGCAAATTTCTGCCAAAATTTGATCCAGGAGTTCCCTTGCCTTCTGGATTGAGTTTAAAATTACAAGGCTACGGAGTTGAGCATTAGCAGTCGTAAAAGCAAAATTAGGTCGGCTGTTCAACGACGGTTATAAAATAAAATATTTAAGCTTAAGTTGAGTGGTAGTGGCTTAGGGGATAGAGCGTTCGCCTTCGACTGTGAAACGGTTTCGAATCCCAGCGATCACTTTTTGATTCGAATTCTGCACTCGTCTTGCACTGAGTACAGTACTGACGTAAAATATCCTCAGTGGTAGACGGATCATGGGTTAGAGTCCCTTTGCTGTCATGCTAATCGTGGGAGGTCCTCTCTGTGTAGCGCAAATGAGGGTTAGTTTCATCCAAGTCTCCCAAGAAGGCAAATTTTTCCTAATACTTGATCCAGGAGTTCCCTAGTCTTCTGGATTGAGTTTAAAATTACAAGGCTACGAAGTTGAACATTAGTAAGTCGTAAACCCGAAACTGGGTCGACTGTTATAAAATATAAAATTTAAGCGAATCGAACAATTTTGAAACTCGTTCAATCTCAATGCAAAAATTAAATTTCTAGTTATAACAAAAAAAAAATTTTAAGGCCACCACACAAAATTTTCATGAAATCGTCTAAATAGTTTCTGAGTAAAAAAGTTTTAAAAAAAGTCACATTTTTGAATTTTCATTTCTCTGATTCCGTTTAAATATTTAATATGACGTTTAAAGCAGTGTTATTAAAAATGATATATAAATGTGTATGACTTACTATGCAATATGTTTTTTTTTTTTTTTTTTTTTTTTTACCGTTCTTGAATTTATAAATAAAAAATAATAATTATAAAAAAAATTTTTTTTTTTACACCGAAACTATCTTGGGTAAACAACTTTAATATTTTTTTGTGGGGAAAAAAAGAAGACTTTTTCCTTATATAAACAAGCGCGAAACTACTGTAATCAATACTTTTTTTTTCCCTTCATAGTTTGAAGTGTAGCGAGTAGTACAGTATTTTGTAGCTATTCCTGGCAACTACTTTTAATGTTAGTTTAGGTTCTAACTAGGACTGGGCTATAAATCGATATATCGCGACATATCGATTTAACGCTTGTATCGGCAGGCCGATGCAGCGACATTCGTTCCAGGCGATGCATCAGAAATCTGATTTAAGCCGTCGAGTAAAGAAGACGAACGATATAGCGATACAAAACACGCAAGGATCTCTTACGTTCCGATGCCAACTCGCACTGGGGAAGACGATATTCGTATCGTTATATTGAAACGGCCTTGATTGATGAGCGGTAGAATCAGAATCAGTTTTGAGAACATATATCGTGATCTCGCATGTTCGTTTCCGCACCTCTTAGTTTTTTTTTCCTCCTTTGTCGCGACTTGATATCGTTTCTTGTAGATTATTTTCAGTGGTAAAAATTAGTAATGTTTGCGATTGCGACTTCTTTTTTTAAAATCATTTAGCACTTCGTTTTATTAAAGAGTATAATCGTGTTTTTTAATTTTCTTTCAATATTGTCAGTTGAATATGTTATCGAATATCATAATTCTTTCGTTTTCATTTTTAAGAAATTAAACCTTACTTTGTTTTTTCGTTCAGAATTCGGTCATTATTCAATTTAATTTTATTATTTATATGAAATAATAATGATAAAAAATAGTGTTGTTTTGAAAGTGTTCTTTTTTTGTAATTTATTTAGCACTTTGTTTTAAGCATACAAATAATTTTTAACGAACTTATTTTTTAAATTTTCTTTCTATATTGTTTGGTAAATATATTGATAAATTTCAATTTTATTTATTTTTTCATTATTTATTTTTAAACTAAGAAATCTTTCGTTATTTGCGCGATCATTTTTAGAAAATATAACATTAATATCATTATTAAGCAAAACATATACATCAAATTCATAAATTGATTTAAATCAATCTGAGTATGAAGTTTTGATAGAAAACCGACTTTCTGCACCTTACAAGTAAATGAATTTCAAGAATACTATATCGCGATACATCGCTATATCGCGATGCAAAACTGACGATGCATCACGATATAAAATTTCTTTTATCGCCCAGTCCTAACTAATTTTTCGAATTAAATGGGAACAAATCTTCGCTGGTCTGTCAATTGATGCAATGAAATGACCCTGTAGCTACAGATGAGATTTAACAGAAATTACGTATTTAAAATCACATATAATTAATACTTAAATTAGCCATTACGAAAAATAGATAATTAATCACTTTAGTGACACTTTCAGTAGCGAATGCTCACTCGATAAACATTGATGTTGTTTAAAAGTAAAAGAACGTATTTTTGATGTACTTATTTCCTTAGAGGTAATTAAAAAAAACATTAAATTAAAAAATTCCGAGTATTTGATAATTTTGCATTTCTTAAATTAAATATTCACTGTCGGAACAGGCATAAAAATTTGGATGTTAAAAGAACAATTTTTTTTTTATATATAACAGTCTTTGAACTGGCGACTCAATTTCAGGTTTACGAACTTGGCTTCAAACTTAAATATTTGCAGAGATAAGCTAAAAAAGCAAAAATCGAAATTAGAATTAAAGGGTTTAAAATTTTGTTCACTCTTCTGACTTAACTATTGGGGGCATATTTTAAAGGTAGCGTGGCTATCATCATAATTTAACGGTCAAGAATGAAAATCTATCGTAAAAAAGCTATGAATATTCAGTGAAAGTACATTTCTGTGTTTAATTCTATACCCTAAATTATCATCGCAAATTAATTAGCTCAAGGAACTAATTGTGCAAGTTGAAATCTTTTTAACACAGCAATTAAAATCATTTATCTAAAAAGAATTTGGTGCAAAAATGAATCGAAGAAAATTTTTTTTATGTTATAATTTTCACGTCATGTAGCAACAGAGAAAATTTGAATCTACAGGGTACTTAGCCAAATCTTTCAACAAAAAATACGCACCCTTTATGTACTTTTTAAAAATTCAAAAAATATTTTTAAGCACTATATATACTAGCAAAATACATTACCCCATGATCATGATAGAATAACTAATTTCTAACAAAAATTTTTTTTCTTAATTATATTAGCCACCATAAAAAGATCGAAAGATTTTTTGGTTCGATTTCAGAGGGTGGAAAATGAAGCCTGAAATAGAGAATATCTTGCAAAATGCAGCAGAGTTGCACATAAGAGTGCAATAATCTCACACCAAACCCAGCTCAGTGGACAAACATGCAGACTCTCAAGTATTTCATCATATATGTAAAATGATTGGCTCTTTCACATGCTACGGACCGACGGAATGCTGAAATGGATTGTGGTTTAATGAATTGTGAAAATGTTCATAGAACAATGTGAAAACCACACTTTTTTCATAATATGTGGCGAAGATCGACACGGTAAAGAAGAAATAATCTCATTTTTGAAAAGGGAATATTAAGCACCTTTTAAAAAACACCCAATGAAAAAAAGCACATCTAAGGCTTTTAAAAAACACTGCACACCATTAAAAAAAAGTTATTCTAATAATTTTTATTCACGTAATTTCTTTGAAACATTGGATTTTGTTAAACACAATGTAAACTTTTCTAACGTACTATAATTCAAACAATTCCGATCTCTCATCATTACTGAATTAAATAATAAAATTATATAATTATTCAGTCGATATTATTTCATACCAAGTTTTAATGAAATTTGATTATTTTGTTAATACTAGTACATCTGATTTGTGTCATCCATTATCTGAAAAGTAATTTTTTCTTATTGTGGAAATAAAAAGTTTAAAAAAAAAATTCTGTTTTATAGAACTCATTTAAAACTAGACTTATTTCAGTAAAAAGTGAATAATGGTAGAAAAGATTTTTTTTTGTAAAATGCTAATAAAAGTAGGATTTTTTTTTTTACGAATACACTTTTAGTAACAATGTCGAAAAATACTTTTCATAAATTTAAAGCTAGCTGTCTTCTTAATTATTAAGAAGCAAAGTTACTATTGTGAACAAATTAATAATAGAAAATAGATGCAAATAATAGAAAATTGATGCAAAGATAGTTGCAAATAGTTGCCTATGGCAACCCTGTTTTTACACTCAATCCATTTCAAAATGACAATTAAGTTATACTTTAGAAAATCGTTTTTTTTTACATACCTATTAAATTTAAGATAATAAAGAAAACTTCATGACACCAAAAACTGGTCATAAATACCTAAAAATATTTATTAATGTAAAAAAGAAATTGCTACAAAAATACAAATTTTCATAAATAACAAAAATCTATGCTTAATTTGTTGACCAAGGAATATAGGGTTGCATATAATGCAACAAAGATGTTGCATACTGTTGAATACCTCTTGCAGCTATTGCAGAATATGTGCTTATCTCTTCCCACATATAAATTCTAAAAAAGGAAGAAGAAAAAAAAGAACTAGTTTTTACAAACATATACATTTACATGAAATTTCACTTTCAACAAAAAATAAAAGAGAAACCCTTTCTTTTTGTAATTAACTTTGCTTGTTTTACCTACCGACCTTCACGATTACTTGGTAGTCAATTAGTTTCTTGATGAAAAACAGAAACTGAAACAGGGTGCGTAGTCAAATCTTTCAACAAAAAATAAGCACCTTTCAAGTACTTTTCAAGCACTCAAAAAATATTTTTAAGCACTACATAAATTAACAAAATGCAATATAATATTCAAAGACTTTACATTATCATGATAAAATAATTAGTTTCTGACAAAGAACTTTTTTCTTGATTATATTAGCCATTAAAAAATGATAAAAAGATTTTTCAGTTCGATTTCAGAGGGTGGAAAATGAAGCTTGAAATTGATAATATGTAGCAAAATGCAGCAGAGTTGCACACGAGAGTGCAAGAATCTCACCGAACCCAGCTCAGCAAACCTGCTAAATTATTGGCGCTTTCATACGCTATGGACCGATTGTACAATGAAATGGATTGTGGTTGAATGTTAAAACCTTGAATAGAGCAAGGTGAAAAGCACGCTCTTGCATAATACGTGGCGAAAATCGACATGGTAAAGAAAAAAAAACTAATTTTCGAAAAGGGGAAATTAAGTACTTTTTAAAAACACCCCATCAAAAAAAGAGCCTTTAAAAAACGATAATCGAAAATAAGCACCTTTAATCACTTTTTAAAAACGCTTTGCACCATGTGAAAGTAGAAAACAATTAACGATCAAGAAACAAATATTTGAAGAGTACTTTTTGAATACATTAACAAGTCTCCCACTAGATATATAGAGAAAAACGCATTGGAATAAAATGCATATCTTATTACAATTAAATTGAATTTAATATTGCAACAATATATTGGATGTTTATACTTACATATGATCATTAGACTGAATAGAGAGAGTTATATCTCCAGCAAAATTCCAAAGAAGAGATAAATATTGCAATACGAAGGATGAAAGGTTCTTTAATAACACACTCAAATTCTCTTTCAAGTAAGGGATTTGCTTTTCAATCTAAAAATGAAATAAATATTAACTTCATTATTTGAGTTTAAACATAACATGAGGAACTTATTCATTCTAAGAACACAGTAAAAACAAATTATGTAGGATTAATATCAAAATATTTTTCAACGTCATTTAAAAACAGTATTAAAAATATATATTAAAACTAAATACTTTTATTACAGATAATACTTTTATTACATAGATAATAAATATTTACAAAAAATTACTTTTTGTATGGATAAACAAATTTTATAATTAAGAGCAAAATTTTTTAAATTCAATAAGAAAGTTTTTGAGTTATAGTTAACTATGCAAAAAGTAAAAATTAACATTAAAGGGTTCAAATTCTGGAGCAATGACCAAACTATTGGTCCCAGATTGCAGCTACCCCCATATTTTGGGGGTCAAAAATTTAAATCCGCCAGAAAAAAAGTTCTGTTTATTCAGAGAAAGTATGTTTTTTGCATCTTATTTCATGACTTAAAATATCATCTGTACTTATTAATTAGCATAATTGAGGTTAACCCCAACAGCCATTAAGATTGAGTCCCAGAATGCAAAGATCCAATCATTAGATCAAAATTTATTCAGCATGGTCCTTTTTGTTTTTTCTTCTTCTTTTTACATGCTGTACATTAGTATGATGAGTGGGTATATTAGTCAAAAGATCAAAAAAGCTTTAGCTAGCAAAGACAAAAGGATAATTTAATTAAAGTAATCCAATAACTGTGAAAAATTAAGAGTTTTTTTTCTTCATTTTCTAAAATTAAAGAAAATGGTGAAAAAAATGACTTTTCTCTCTCTAAATATAAAAAGAAAAATGCCTATGCCAACATTTTTTTTTTATAAACTACATACTTTCACAGGTGCTTAGCCAGATTTTTCAACAAAAAATAAGCACCTTTTAAGCACTCAAAAAATATTTTTAATCATTTTTCTAAAAAAAAAAAAATAATTTTACAATTAGGATCTGTGGAAAAAATTATTTTTTTCCATCGTTTAAAGTTCTTAATTTACAAACATAAAAGCAATAAAATTTAGAAACATTTTAAAAAACTTAACACAACCACGATAAAATAGCTAGTTTCTGATAAATAGTGTAGAGAAAATTGTGAAAATCATGCCTTTTTTGTAATCTAGAACGACAATCGATACAGCAAAGAGAAACTCTCTTTGTAAATGATAGAAAATTAAGCACTTCTTACAAACCCCAAATAAAAAAAGCACCTTTAAAAAAATGAAAATCAAAAATAATAAGCACTCTTTAAAATGCTACACATACTGTTTCATTGTAGAGATTGCAAGTGACCAGCACAACAATTAATAAAATATCTTTTATTTCAAATTTAAAATCAATAGAAGTTCTTACTGTTTCCAACATTGGGGGAAACTGCTCATTGCACCACCTCCTTAATGTTGATGTACTATTCCACATATTATACATAATGTGGGAGAGTTCCTTCATAAAAAGTTCAACATAAGGCAGGAATGTTGAGTGGTACCATTCAAAGATAGCTGGAGTATAAATCTCAAGAAGCCTAAAACAAGCAATAAAACATCAATCAAAAATAACTAATGCTTATTAACATACTAGTTTCTAGTCGCAGATCAAGGTTGTTAAATGAAGTAATTTTTAAATACCGTACAGCCGCTATAGTAGACTCTGCAATAGGTTTAAATATCAACAATTTTTCACTAAATTAACCCCTAAACAGTGACATATATTTCAGAAAAATTGACCAAAAGTAGAAAATATTTTCGATTGCTTAATTTTGTTTTTTATATTATTATAAAAGTTAGAAAATGGTTTTTATTACAAAAATAAAATTTTAATGCAATAATTACTGTATTTATAATTTTTACATACACATAAAAAAGTAATGGATTGCACACACGTTATTCAATTAGTGCAAATTAAACAAAATTTCAAAGCTAAATATAATATAACTAGTATAACATAATATAAAAAACACAACAATATGATTTTCAATACATAAATTTTACAAATCTTTTACAGTATGGTATATCCCAAAACACAGCACTGCACACAAGCCCATATCGCACTTTTTGCATCACCCACATTTTCCCTTCCTCCATAAAACAAAGAGGTTGTCTAACGATAACAAATATTTTAAATGCTTAATTTTTGGAATCTTTTAGACATTTATCTTTCTTATTTCCTTCATTTTTGAAGAAAGTTGCATTTAAAATTTCTCTGCAACCGATTCTCTCTCCCATGCGACAGTTTCAAGCAAAATTACTAATTTTAAACATTATAGTGTGCATCACTTCATTTTTTAATTAAAAATAGTAATTATATACTTTTAAAAGTATCACTTAGACAAAGCATTTTGTTACATTTATTTAAACAAGGGTGCATAGCCAGATTTTTCAACACAAAATAAGCACCTTTTAAGCACTCACAAAATATTTTTAATCACTTTCCGAAAAAAAATCATAATTAGGATCTGTGCAGTAACAAAAAGTATTTCTTTCAATCGTTTAAAATTCTTAATTTATAAACATAAAACCTTTAAAATTTAAAAACTTCACATAATCAGGATAAAATAACAAGTTTCTGATAAATATTGCAAAGAAAATTATGAAGGTCATGCATTTTTTGTAACTTAGAATGACATCAATGCAGCTAAAAAAAAAAAAGAAAGAAAGAAATTTAAGCATTTTTTACAAACCCAAAATAAAAAAAAGAAGCATGTTTAAAGGCCTTTAAAAATGTAAATCAAAAATTAGCACCTTTAAGTACTTTTTAAAAATGCTACTCACCCTGCTAAATAAATATAAAAAGAAAAATCGAGGATACTCTATAGGCAAACTATAAATTTCTTAGCTGTTCACTATATGCATATAAAATAGAACAAGTTAAATAACAGTTCAGACAGAACCGCTAAAAATCTTCATGAACCAAGTGTTAATTATAGCGTAGATAGACTGTATACATTTTTATTAAGAACAGGTCAATATTCTTGAAAAAAATAAACTTTGCAGCTGGATTGTTGAGCTGTGAAAATGAAAGATTTAATCTTGACAAAAAATATAAAGCTATCTTCAAATTATATTAATAAGTAGGTGGAAAATGCACTGCTGTTTAATATGATTTCATCTCATTATGCAACAATAAGTCATGAGGTAATTACATTTAACGATATACCATATTTAAAGAACACTTTTAAAATAATAAACTAGCATTTAGAGACCATTTATTATTGATATTTAATACTTTATGATTTTTTATATTTAATTATTTATAAAATTTTATTTGTTACCGTCAATGACCAAAGATATATTGAATAAATATAATAATATATTGAATAAATATAAATATATTGAATGAATACAATAATATCAACGAAAAATTTATTCGTTGATATTATTATATTTATTCAATATTTTAAAATTTGCTGAAGATAGATTAAGGGAAACATCAGAGTTCAGAGTACCCGCTAAATGCATATTGGGCAGTGGTATTTGATCATAAAAAACTGAGCAAATGTGTACCGGCAGTAGCACTTAACTAGACCTGATATATATTACGGACATTTACCAAAGCGACTATGTGATTGTCAACATTCACCGGTGGAAGTCAACAACCACCAATTTCGTTTATTCACAGTAACATACATACATACAGATTATTTACATAATGATTTCTTAAAAATAATTATTTATTCAAAAAGAATTATTCTGAAAAAAAAAATCCTTGAACTTATTCCCTTTTTTTTTAAAACTTTTGCACTGACTTTCAGGGGATCTCCAACCAAGGATATAATACAATGATGATAAAGTTTGAATTTTTGCAAAAGGTGATGTCTAATTGCACAAGAAAAAAGTATGATTTTTAAAGGAAAAAATTTTAAGACCTAAATACAGCAAAAATTTATATAAGGAAATACAACAGAAGATAGAAATACACAAGAAAAGTTTTAAAGCATAAAAAAAAATTATTATACTTCAGAATTCTTTTATAAAAGTATGTTAACTTCTCAGCCACTTGATTGCAAACAACGATAAGACCTGTGTCTTTCATGAATTTTCCAGTAAGGGATTCTAAAAAGGAAACAATACCATTAAAAGAGAATTAAAATACACAAAATTTTAATTAAATAAGATTGTGAAACTTACTTAATACATGAATTTTAATAGAAATTCATAAAAAATAAAATAAAATTAATATGAAATAAAATAAAGTCAAAAATTTTATATAGTATTATTTTTCATAACTTAAGTTAAAACAAAATATAAAAAAGTGATAAATATCACTTGCAATATTAATACAAATTTCAATTTGATTTTTTTTATTAGAGTAAATTTCAACAATCATATAGCAGAAAAAAATCAGAAGCTTATGAAATAAGCAATCGTGATTTTTCCTCACTCGTTTTCGTGGAACTTTTAACAGAGTTTTAAAATTTTCATATTTCTTTGACCTTCGACTGTCGGGATATTGATGAAGATGATTATTATTATGGAGTTGAGAATTTAAATTCACATATTTCAGTAATTAATTTTAAAATGGTATCCTATTTACACAATTTTACTGCTTATTTCATTTTAGCGGTAACTGCTAGTTTTTTTTAAATCCCCAAAACACATATTAATTATTACTTTACGACTTAACATTTGCAACAATTTCACAGTAAATTCACATAGTTTTGTAAATTGCTTTTTTAGCAGTTATTCCTACGGATTGCAACATGACTTTGAAAACTGATTTTTTTTAAAACAAAATTATTATTGCACACAAATTTCTGTATCTTGCCTATTGTTTTAGCTATTTTTTTTTCTTTTACTGAGTTGAAAACAAAATGGCCAAAATTTTTGGAGGTTTCCACATTTTAGAAGTTTAGATTTTCAAGATTATACTGTATACATATTTTGCTTATTTTTATAATACCAATTAGTACTATCTTCTACAAAGCTCTTTAATTGTGAATCACAAAAAAGGCAACAAGCTAGTACAATTTATACACAGTAGCAAAATAAATAAATAAAATAGGTAACACCCAAAATAATATCTAATTAAAATCCAAACCAAGGTGCAAGCTAAAAGTAAAGGTTCAAAGGGTGTGCTTTAAATAATGGATTAATTAACACTGACTTTTAATAAAGGCAGAAAGTAAAATAAATTTTCTTTTATGCATTATATACATATTTATGTAGTTACAGATAATAAACAGCATTGCTTTTCTACCTTAATAACTGCAACACCAGTTTTAATTTAAGCATGTTATATGTACAAGCAAACAGTAGGCAATAATTATACTCTAATTGCAAAATTAAATCCCCATAAAGGAAACTTTCTATCATTCATAATCTCAAAGCTAAAAAAAGATCAATAGAAAATAGAAGAAAGCAAAAATTTCAATAAGGATTATCGTGAAGAAGTGGCATAGTTACAAAAACAGAATATTGACTTTTTTTTGAAATTAAAAACAAAGAAAAAATAACAAATATTAAGGAGATAAAAAATAGTGCTAATCCAGTTGCTTGCATTCTAACATCAAACCAATTCTTAAAACTGAGAAAATTTTATTTTTGAAAGTATTCCAATTGAATACATTTTCATTATTCTGACATTTTAGCAACTGTATTTAAGTTCAAAAACAGAAAATTCTTTATGAATAAGTTTAAAATTGTAGAACATTGGGCATAATTTGTTTATTCTTTGCTTAAAAGAATTATTTTGAAGTTATTATAATAATTTTAGTTCAGTAGAGTCACAATATTCTTTGTCTTCCATTTAACCAAAACAAAAAGCAAAAAATTACAAAGTTTTTTGAAAAATTTATTTCAGATTAAAAGTTTAGTCAAAAAAAACAAGTGATATATAAAAAAAAAATTAAAGTCAATTCCTACTTAAGTCAACAAAGAAAAATGTTATTTTAATTACTTTATATTAAATAATGAAGTTAATATTAACTAATATTAATTAATTAAATATTAATGAAATTAATTCATTAAATTTAATGAATGAATTAATATTTGAAAAAAGCTGTATTAACATCAAGTGTCATTCACTACATGTTTAAAAAAAGGTACAGTAGGGAACCGATTATCCGGAACGATTGGGACCATCGCTATTCCGGATAACTGATTTTTCCGGTTTTCTGAATCGCTACAAAAAGCCGTTTTTTAATTGTTAAACCAAACTAAAAAAAAAAAGAATATTTGGAAATAATCTTAAAAAGAAAAAACGATGAAGCAATACACTAATGATTACAGCGCACTCCCGATCATCCGGGCTAATCACCGGGACAGGTCGCACGGACAATCGAAAAACACGGAAAATCTGAAATCTCACTTTTATTAAAGAAAAAATCCATATCTGTACAAAAAATATAAAATTACTGACATTTGCATGCTGTATGACATCACACTAGGAATTTTCCTTTCAACATTTGATGCTTAAAAAAATGTGTAATGCGCCATATATTGACACATATTTTACGAACAACAGTAATGTCACCGTAATCAAATCCTCTCATATAATCTTATAACGTTTCCAAAGATTGTAGAGCAGCAGAATGAGAAATTGTATTTCCCTCATTTACTACATCAGTTACTATCATCACTATTTGATTTAGCAAGTAACGAATATACTGTTCTGGTCCTCGATTTCTAGGGTCGGTGGTCTGATGGACCTTGTCTGGCATTTGGAGGAGAAGCCACATCAACAGCAACAAGTAACGATGTCTTCATCTGTCAAAAACTGGAAACCAAGCTCACACTTTGAAACCAATCTTCTAAATTTTCTTCATCAAGAATTTTGAAACTTTAGATTTATTTTACTTGTTCGAGAATACTGTTATCATATTCTTCTTCAACATCTGAAGAAGATTGTTCATCAATGATCTTTCTCCACGATTGTAATAAAGCAGACGATTTTACCTTTGACCATGCTGCTGATATTTCATATACAGCAATCCAATAACGGATATTGTTTTCCAAAAATTTGGTAGCGTTATAACTTTATGAATCAAATTTTTTTCATCTTGAAAACGTTTCTATTTATATAATTTTTGTGTGACTCCGGAATGAGCACGGATAATCGAGAGTGTACTGTATTTCCAAAATTATGGTAAGGTAAACATCTTTAAAAAAAGAATGAAAAATCCTGAAATCTTGTGAGTAAAAAAACATTTTTTTAAAAAAAATGGCGGAAAAATGCATCAAATTTCGTTCCGGTTTTTTGGTTTTCTGATTTCCGGAAAACGGGTTCTGTACTGTATTTGAACTTGAGATAAATAAAAAGTATTTTAATAATGATTGAAAATTTGAACAAGATATAGTGAGAGTGTGAACTAATAGTAGGAATTGGAAAAAGTGAGGTGTTCGAAGCTTCACTAATGTGCAAAATTAATTTCAAAGCTTTGTAATCACACTTTACATAATTAAAATGAGAAAATAAATTTACATACTGTTAAATGTGCCATGTATTCCTACATCAGCAATTAATAAGGTAGAAATCAGAAGAATAAATACACCAATCACTCGTAGCCATGAAACTCTGCTAGAATTCAACTTTGTGAGCAAATCCTAGATACAAGATATAAATATTAATCTTTTAGTTAATAAAAAAACACTTTATTGGAAGAAAACACGCAGTGAAACGCTTCGAAAAATATATTAACTTTAATTCTGTCATAACATTTTCAAAAATATTCACTTGATATTTTGATAGGTATTAGATACTTGTGATAAAAATAGTTAACCTGACAATAGATAATTATTTTAATGCATGAAATAAATTTCAGAATATAAAAGTGTTTATTTCAAGTATGTTCATAATGTAATTTTAATTAACTTTCGCATTTAGCACATTTTTTATCAAATAAAATATTGGAAAAAGAGGAATAAGATTTTCAAATAATAAACTCACTTTATTGATAAGAGAGCATTCTTCAACATCGTTGGATTTCTTTGAGCTGCTCATTAATTCTTCATTTGTGACTTGAAAAACAGAGAGTGTTTCCCTAAGAGGCTTTCTAGGTAAGCTAGATGGCAGCACATCCCACTGCTCATTCAGGTGAGCAATAAATAGTCTAAAAGAAAACATAACTTGTGAGAAAATATAATAAATATAAAGATTATACATTGAATAATGGACATAACAGGGATCCAGGGCACAAAGTTCAAAGCAAAGGTCATGGGTTCGAACCCAACCGGCCGAACACTCCCCATGTAGTAAATGGTGACTGGTGCACGTTAAATCTGTCGAGTCTCAAAGTCCTCCACGTTCCCATAACAAATCAATACCTCTGGGGGTACTGATCCAGGAGTTTCCTTGTCTTTCGGATTGGTTCAAAATTACAAGGACACGGAGTTGAACACTAGTAGTCGTAAACCCAAAATTGGGTCAGCTGTTCAACGACGGATATAAAATAAAATAACAGGGATCCAGAGCCGTGATGGCTCAGGAGATAGAGTGTTCGCCTTCCAGTGAGGAGAACGGAATTCGACGGTAGATCGAAATAGATTGTGATTGAATGAATAGTGATAATATTTAACAGAACATTGGTAAAAGCACGCATTTGCATAATATGTGGCGAAAATCAACATGGTGAAGAAAATAATCTCATTTTTGAAAAGGGAAAATTAATCACTTTTTGAAAACACCCAATGAAAAAAAGCACCTTTAAGGGCTTTCAAAAAACGAAAATAACTCCTTTAAGCATTTTTTAAAAACGCTAGCACCATGAAAATGGTAACTTTCGAACAGAATAAATAAGGGATATACGGACAAAAAGATAAAAACCAGGACAAAAATTATTTATCAAGAATATCAGGACACCTACTACCCTTGATATAGCTGAACTGGAACAAATAAAAACCTTATTACATGAAAACTGCTATGTTACATTTTATTTAGTCACCATTCAATTAGGAACTATTTAAAACTTAATATTTGATTTAAAAATTTACCTGAAGAAAATTGTCAGAAATTCCAAAAAAAATATAAAGATTTAGATTAATTTATTAAATACAATCAGCCTAACTAATATTTAAAATGGCAGATTTTATCTAAGATTATTAAAAAATTTTCTTCTTATTTGAACTTAAAATTTTTTAATTTGCACACTTAAGCAATAATATTTGATGCTTGTTAATTTATAAAAAAAAAAAATTTCTGGACGACAATAAATTATACTAAAACAAAATGAATGAAATGGAAAGATAGAACTTTAGATTTACAGCATTCAAAACTGTAATCTATAGTAAAATTAAATAGTTATAAAAATTTTATATCTGTTTAACTATAAAACTATAAACACTATACAAATTCATAATTATTAACAACCTAAATGGATCTTACTTTGATTGAACAAAGTGTTTTGTGTAAAGTTGTCGCCATACACTGAAGCAACGAGCATCTTTTCCTAAGCAGTAAACAAGACTAGATAATATCTGAAATAAAAAATGATATTCAGAGAAATACTTAAAAAGTAGAAAATAAATTCAATTGCAAAAACTTATATAGAACAGATGAGAAAAAGAATCTTACTAGCATAATTTATGTCTTGAATATGCCAATTTAATTTTTTTTCTTTTGTGGTCATAAGTAAATTTCTCCTAAATTTCTTAATACAGAATTATTACTTTATTTCTTAGTTAAAATCATTAGTTAATTACAGAAGAAAAGTTAAGAAAAAAAGTAAAACAATAAAAATAATTATTGTGTAAAAAAAAGAAAAAATGGAAGATAGACCATAATAGAACAATTACCTAAAATAGTAATAATTTTCAAAAAACTAAATTTGCAAATGAAACTTCTGATAAAATTGATTAAAACAAAATTAATGGTCGTTAACAGCAAAAACCCTCCGGCCCAGGACAGACACTCGCGAGAGAGACTGCCGGCCTTAGCGATAAGCGAGCGTTTGCGCTTCCCGCCGTGAAAGGATTAAGTTAAAGAAAATATATGAATGCTTACATATCAAACTTTCTTTGATATTGAAATATGTCTAATTTTCATAAAGCAAATTCGGAAACATTAAAATTATGACTTAAAAAACCGAGCTATGGATTAAAACTTGTAAGACAAGAGTGGCTTTGACTACCACAAGAACAGGGTTGACATGGTGGTTAACTTTTTTAAAATCTACAATGTTAATTTTAAATAATTCTTTTCTGTTGCCTGCACTTCTAATGCTTTAAAAAAGTATACAACATTTATAATAAATATCAAAGTACAAAAATATTTCATATAAAATTATACAGAATAACATTGTAAATTTTTAAAAAAAATTCAAATTTATTAAAGAAAAAAAGGAATGAGAATAAATTATACTACACACTATATAACTATCAAAATAATTTATGAAATATTTGTGAAAAAATATTATAATAAGATTGAAAAATTAATCATTGAAAAGTTTTAAATAACTAACTACTTTAAACAAAAAAAAAAATTTACTTTAGGAAAAATTTATTTCCTTTACTCAATTTCTATTAAAATAAGACATATTATCTTAATCATTATTTTTCTTATTTAAGTGGTTCAAATGTAACAATCAAATTAAATTGATTGATACAAAATGATTAAATCAATTTTTTAACTCAATCTTTCTATTTAACTTGCTGACACCCTGGTTGTAAGCAGGGGTCTGTCTAGATTTTTCTGTGAGGTACCTATTTCGTGAAAGTTTAGACATAATTTGTGAAAATTAAAAATTATAATAAAAAATCAACAAAAAAATATGGATTTATTGTTTTTCACGCTATATAAAAATAAAAGTTACTGCCGTTTTTCCTGAAGTTGAATTTGTGAAGGTACCGCTAAATGGTAGTAAATTTGGCCTAAACAGACCCCTGGTAAGAGTAACTTAAATGATCATTATCAAAAATCTACATTGTTAAAATATAGGAAGCAAATGTAATTTTTGCCCTAAAAAATGAGTATAGTTTGTCTATGACAAGAACTACCCCCACCACAAAGTCTGAGGCTGTCTGCTGCTATGAAAACAAGAATGGCACATTTCAGGGAGGGTAGCTTCTCTTCAAACGGGAGAAAAATATTAGCTTTCCTTCACCGACCAGAACCAAAACCTGTCCTAAACAGTGACCCCACAACCCTACTTGAAATAGTTATACCTCGTTATCGCCACGGGTCCAGGCTAGAGGAGTTCTTACTTTCAAAAAACTATAGTTCTGTTACACTAAGAACATTTATTTTGTTTCTCAAAACAATTGCATTTCTGATAAATTTCAAATTAGTTTCAATATTAACTTTCAATTTTCAATGCTCATTATATAGAAAATTAAAAGTTAATACAGTAGGGAACGGATTATCTGGAACGATCGGGACCATCGCTATTCTGGATAACTGATTTTTCCGGTTTTCTGAATTGCTACAGAAAGCCGTTTTTTTTAATTGTTAAACCCAACTAAAAAAAGAAATATTTGGAAATAATCTTGAAAAAACAAAGTAATACACTAATGATTATTTCCAAAATGATGGTAAGGTAAACATCTTTCAAAAAAGAAAGAAAAATCCTAAGAGGGAAAACAAATTGTTTTAAAAAAATGGCGGGAAAATTTATAGAATTTCGTTCCGGTTTTTTGGTTTTCCGGTTTACTGATTTCCGGATAACGGGTTCTGTACTGTACTAAAACTAATATTAATACGATTGTGAGGATATTAAGTGAATAAAAACTCCTACAACAACAATTACCAGCAAGTAGATAAGCTGATATATTAAAAGGTGCATACCCAAATTTTTCTACAAAGAACTTTTTTCTTGATTATATTAGCCACCACAAACAGATCAAAAGAAACAACAAAGAAATTTTTTATTTTAGCTACTTTATTAAATAATTAAATTTTTTTCCCATATAAAACTAAAGTTATTTAATTAATGAATTAATATTTGAAACAACTGTATTAACATCAAGTGTCATACATAACAAGTTTTAAAAAAAATGTGTTTGAACTTGAATAAAAAGTATTTTATTAACGATAGAAAATTTGAACAAGATATAGAGAGAATGTAAAGTAATAGTACAGGGTACATAGCCAAATTATTCAACAAAAAATAAGCACATTTTAAACACGCAAAAAATATTTTCAAGCACTTTAAAAAAAATCATAATTAGGCAGGGTTGGAAAATTTTTGACAATTGACAGTTTTATCTTGTTTTAACCATCATGTCAAAAAAAAAANAAAAAAAAAAAAAAAAAAAAAACCATTTTGGTAATGTTTTTGAATTATTGTTCCGAAATTTTGAATCATATAAAACGAATGGCGTTTTCATATGCTACGGACTGACTATACGCTGAAATAGTTTGGGGTTGAATTAAATGTGAAAACATTGAATAGAACAATGTCAACTGTGCCTTTTTGCATTATTTGAAGTGAAAATTAACATGGTAAAGGGAAAATCTCATTTTGAAAAAGGAAAAATTAAGCACTTTTTGAAAACACCCAATGAAAAAAGCACCTTTAAGCACTTTTTAAAAATGCTACGCACCCTGCAGTAGGAATTGAAATAAATAAATAAATACTGACCTCTGATTTCAAAAGTTGAGAGCACTGAGGTTCCAGTCTACGAAGATAAGAAGGGAAGTAATTTCTTAAAATATTTTCTGGTTCACATCCATAACTCAGCAGCTGAAAAATTATGAAACGATAAATCACACAAAACAATAATATACATATTTTATGAAAAATAATAAAAGTACAATACAGGGCTCAATAATTGTATTGCTCAACATGCCCGGTTGATCAGGAATGCATGAATTCTATCATTACATGCTTAGAGGGTATTTTAACGTTTATTCAGAAATTACATAAAATATCAACTAGGGGCCCTTCTCAAATTGATAAAAATTGCCAAGATGTTGAAAGAAGTGCATAAATGGTACCAAAGGGCTAAAAAAGGAATAAATAAAAGAGAATTTGCAAAACAAAAATAGCCTATTACTTTTTGTTCCACTAGTCATGCTTATTTCATTAAAAAAAAATATGCTCAACACTGCGCACAATAAATAAAAATTACAAAAGTTGAAATTGCAGTGTGATATAGCAAATGTCTGAAAACTTGCAAATAAATATTAATTATTTTCCACCAAAGGAAGTAGGCATATTGAAATTTCTGATAATTAATATTTTTTGTCAATAATAATCCTTTACTTTCGCTCCATCCTTACTTACTTGTGCAAAATAACCAATGAACAATGCAAAAAAACTCCATCTGTGCTGTTTCATATGAATTCTTTCTTTCATAAGCAGAAAGATAACTTAGCTGGTGGTCACCCACATATGCTTACTTTATAAAAATATAGAAGACATATTAAAGAGCTTAAGATTGTAAGAAATAAATTAAGTGATGCTCCTTTTCTCATTTTTGTGCAGATACCAGATATAAACAAAGAATATCTTGCATTTTTTCATCTTTTTGTATTATATTTTCATAAAATAACAGCAAAAAAATTGTAGTTTCCTCAAAAAAGGAAAAAATGTATAATAGACAGACGCAGATAATTTTAAACTAGCGCTAAACATAAAATTTTTATACCTTTAATTTTAATATTTTGATGGTAATCTTGTTATTATAGTGAACATCTTGCAATATACTGTACTTATTACATCAAGCTTCGACTGTATTTAATATATAACACATTATACACAGATTTAAATTTTAACAGGGCGTGTAACCAAATCTTTCAATGAAAATAATAACCTTTTAAGTACTTTTTTAGCACTCAAAAAATATTTTTAAGCATTATATACATTAACAAAATTCAAAATAATTTTCCAAGACTTTACATGATCGTGATAAATAACTAGTTTCTGACAAGGGACTCTTTTCTTGATTATATTGGCCAACAAAAAAAGATTTTTTTGATTCCACTTCAGAGGGTGGAAAATGAAGCCTGAAATTGAGAATATCTTGCAAAATGCAGCAGAGTTGCACATGAGAATTTTCCGAACGCAGCTCAGTAGGCGCACATGTGGACTCGCAAGTATTTCATCAAGTAAAATGACTGGCGTTTTCATGCGCTACAGACCAAGGCTACGCCGAAATGGATTTTAGTTAAATTAATTGTGAAACCGTTGAGTAGAACTATGTGAAAACCATGCTTTTGTATAATATGTGTTGAAAATCAACATGGAGAATAAAAAAATACCATTTTTGAAAAGGTAACATAAAGCACTTTTTAAAAAACCCCAAAGAAAAAAGCAACCTTTTTTGATGTACAAACATATGTTTTTAAAAAAGCATTAAAAAAATTACATGCTACAAGATTCAACAGGCTCTTTATTGCTGTATTTGATAAAGGGTAATTTATTTACTTGGAATAAGGCTAGATACAAAATCAAATGGTAACAAACCTTAAGAGTAGGATAGACAGTCATTAATCGTTTCTGTGCACCTTTTGGTAACTCTTTTGAATGTATGAAGTCTAATATTGGAAAGAAGTCTCTAACGTGTATAATGTTCTTCTTGAAACCAGTTTTATTCACTTTGCTGTAATATTAGAAATACAAATGAATACACACTAGAAATGGTGCAGAATAAACAAAACAGTTTTATACAAATAATAAGCCTGCTTATTTTTTAAAAAAAAATATTTTAAATAAATACATTTTCTACTATTTTTGTGAATTTTGTTAGTTTGAATACTGCTAATTGAAAAAAAAAAGATAAAGTTTTCTCACATTTGTAACAATTCTGAGTGTAATTGATAATGGGAATTTGTATACTTTAAATGGACATAGATTGGCAATTTTCTTATCATTCATACAATTAATTTCTTTTAAATTCAATCTTTACATAGAATTAATTTCAACAAAAATACCTAAGTAAATAAATTAGGTCCAGCAAATTTGAGAAAAAATCACAAGAACTCTTAATGCTTAAAATAAAATAGACAACCACTAATTCCATGTTTTGTTAGTTTGTAAAATAAGTTGAGTCACGTAATTGTTGAATGAGTTAAAGTTTCTCAAACATTATTTTTATATGCTTGCTTGTATTATTTTTGGGTTGCATCATAGCATCCTTCAAAACAGAGGAAACACACAATCACTCTGCTCTTGTGTGACAGCTATATTGGGCTAGTTTTATTTAAGTGCTGGAAAAAGCACAGTTCAACATACTTGAACCAAATAATGCTATAGTAAATGAAATAGTTTAGTATAGCTGAAATATCATCCTTAAATATCCCATAGATTGTGTCTGAGTGGTCACCATTTTTTTTTAAAGAGGAAAATTAGAAATAAATTTTTCTCTGCATTTTCCCTGTTATATTAGGTCATTCCCTTTATTTTCCAGGTTTTCTCTATTCTCCCTGTGGAGTTGAAACCCCGTTTAATTTTCAGTGATCAACTATTTGGATAAGGACAGATAATTTGATCAAAAATTGCAAGCTACGTGTATAAGATTTTTATTCTTTGGTTACAGGTGCAAGGGACAACTGAATATCATTTTCTGCTTGTTCAAGTTATTTTTTGTCAGTTTTGGATAACCGGATAACACTTATTACACCACTACTATTAATTTTGAACCGCCTTAAAATCAAATAAGTTCTTTGAGTAGTGAAAAAATGCTCCAATTTCACAAATAATACCTAAAATTTCTTTAAAAATATACTTAGCTTTGTTTGATCTATAATTTTAACAATAAAATAACAATTATAGGTAACACACAATAATTAATATTTAAGCAAAGAAAACTTGATACTTAAAACTACAGTTTTTAAGTAATCTTTAAAATCAAATAAGTTCTTTGGGTAGTGTAACAAATGTTCTAATTCAACAAATAATACCTAAATTCTTTCACTATATTCAGAATCCTTAAATGCTTTTCCTATAAGATGAATACTTAAACTTTGCTTGATCAATAATTTTACCATAAAATAACAATTATAGGTAACACAAAATAATTGATATTTAATGAAAGTTAGAAAACTTACTTAATTAGAACTTAAAAAATAAATTGTACAGAAAATTTTAAATACTTTTTTTATTTTTATATGCTTAACATTCCTAAATATTCTCACCTTACTAGTTCTTCTACATACTCCAAAGCATAAGAAGGACAATTTTTTTCTCCTATCATTGGAAACATTAGTTGAAGCCAAACTAGAAGAGAAAAAAATTAACACCATATTCTCATTTATTTCAACAACATAATTAACTTTGATTAACACAGACTAAACTTTACACTATTGAGTTATTGGGAACTGTTGCATGAGAACATGTTTTGAAAAACTCTTGAATGATTAAAGAATATGACTTTCAAGCAAATGCTAATTTCAAAGCTTTGAATTATAAATGCATCACAAAGTCTCAGAGAATAAAATAAGCGATAACAATTTAATTATCTGCTTTGCTAGAAAGAGCACGACAATCCATGTGTTTTTGCTCAATTATGCACTCTTGAATTTTGAGGTGTGTGATTTAAAGTTCCCCTAGTATATGCAATGTACAGACCATGAAACTTTTAACTCATTTAGGACAATGATCTCAAAATTTTTTTTGACAGTGAGCCCTTATAATCAAAATAATTATAAATTGTACCCATTAATTATTGTGTGTGTGCAAAAAAATATTCTTTTTTCGGCAACGGAAAAAAATGCAGAAAATCAAATATTTTTTTTTTTACTTATTTATCTTAAATAAAACCATATATACATATATAAATGCAATTTTTATAATTAACTAAAGCCATTACATTGCGTTTGCAAGGCTAACAGAGTTGCCTGTTAAAAAAAAAAAAAATCAACCCAAATTTTGCTTTTTAGTGATTAGTTTTGTACATACAAGAGGAAAAGAGAAATTTTCTGCAGTAAGAAAAATTAGACTTACCTAAAAGTTGATTGCAATTTTATGACAAATATTATGAAATATAATGCAATGTAGGCTTTAATAATCAGTTTTGTTTTTCAATGTAAGCTTTCATAACAATTTTATTTTCCAAAGTACCCAGCAGATGGACATGAAAGTGGACAAAAATAAAAAGGGCTGAACTTTTACAATGCAGACATTGGTTCTGGGGGGGGGGAGTGTTCCATGTAATACTGTGATATCTATCAATAAGATATATGAAAACATAACTTCTAACTCTGCCGAGAGATTTTTAGTTGAAATAAAAGTGACAGAATCATTTAGACAGTGAAATGTAAATTTTTTTTTCAATATAATTTTCAAGTTTTTTGACCACTACTATATCAAAGAAAATAAAGCAATATATAAGGGTTAATAGTGATAATTTTAAATTAATTGCCAGTCAATCATTTAAAATTAAAACAGTCACGAATAAAATTGTCAATAATTGTGATAAATTGTTACTAATAGTTTTAGTCCCTTTGACTGTACAGGTGCAGGAGTGATTGTGAACCTAAACTCAAAAATCCTGAAAATTTCTTGAGTAAAATCATTAATAACGCATTTTAAAAAATTAATGTCCTATTAAATCATTGATATTTTCAAAACATAAAATTCTAAATAAATTATATGCAGCATAATTTAAATGAACCATTATGTATAAGTTTACTTATACATAATTGTTCTAATCACATATAATAATTAATCTCTAATCACATATATTATTCTACCAGAAAAAATATTTATGAATGAAAGAGATGCAAAGCATATTTTTAATATTTTTGAATAAAATATACAAAAATTTTTATTTATAAATGTGATCGATGATTTCTTTAAACTTCTGGACCTTGAATTTCCGTAAACTTTCTGATAGCGGTTAGCAAAAAATTCGGATTTCGTCCGGAGGACAATCATCTTTGCAGGTGCGCAAATCCAATACGCGTCCCACCAAGGAGGAAAACTCCCGATCAAATATTAGCAGCCAAAACGAAACTGTTTAGAACTCAGCAATGAAGAATCTCATTCTTTCCCTTCTACAGCGGATGTTGCGTTTGGCAAGATGACGATGCACCTGGAGAATATCCACCCATTTTCTATCGACGATCATTTTTTCGCAGGAGGCTATTGCAGGGGGAAAAATTTGTTCCAAGTACGGCTATCGTTCAGCTTGAGTTTCGACAGCTATTTGAGAAAGGGGATTCTGCATGGCTGTCCACATGTATAGGGAAAATCTAGTAGATTTTACAAAATGATATAAATTTCTTGATAATTTTAACAAAATGTACTAAATATATTACACTTATGGAATCTTAGGCATTTTTATAGTCATCAAATAAGAAAACTGCAATATTTCTCAGTCATGATTTAAATGAACTTGAAATGTTATGCATTATTTTACTCTCATTTTTAATAGTAGTAGATATTCAATTCATCAAAGACAGCTAACTGATTTTTATAAATGAGACTCACTTCTTTACATATTAGTAACACTTATTCAAATGTTCAAGCAAGCAATAATCTGCACAAAACTTTTATTCTAATAGGGATTTTTTAAGGAAACTTACTCAATTTTAGGGAATTTTCTAAAGTGCACAAAAACCAGGAGAATTTTTATTAAACCAGTAGTAACTGGCAAAATCCAGTAGTCTACTGGAAAATCCGGTAGAGTTGGCAGTTACGGGCTCTGTAATAATTAAATCCCCCCAAAAATTTTGTTTTCGGTACATTGTCAGAAATTTTAAAAATTGGCAGAAAAGAGAGAATTTCCGCTTTTCAATGGAAGTGTTTCATAGAGCAGAATAGAACAGTTTATAACTTGGAAGGACTTACTTTGAAAACCAGTTTCTAAATCTTTATTCCCGATCTGACCAGCAATCCACCACAACAAGAGACATATATTCTGTCGATTTGAATGGGCATTACAAAGTTCCGAATACTAGTTCAAAGAGAATCAATACAATTAGTTAATAACTGACATTTATATTCTGTAAAAATAAATAAATAAATAATATCAATAATAAACCTAAATGCACTAAGATATAAGCATTTGATGTCAAAGTAAATGGCTTTGTGATCCCACAATAGGCATTACATATATCCTAGCTTTTAAAAACTCGTTAATTTCTTAAACTTATTTTTTAATCATTCACAGGGGTGATTGTGAGCCAACTCAAAAATCCTGAAAATTTCTTGAATAAAATCATGAATGACACATTTCAAAAAATTAATATCTTCATGAATTTAAATCATTGATATTTTCACAACATGAAATTCTAAATAAATTATATGCAGCCTAATTTAAATTAATAATTATGTATAAGTTTACTCGTATCTCTACTCATTGTTTATTCTACCAGAAAAAATATTTACAAATGAAAGAGATGCAAAGTATAAATTCTAGTTCTAATATTTCTAAATAAAATTTACAAGAATTTTTATATATAAATGTGATTAATGATTTCTTGAAACTTCTGAACCTTGGATTTGCGGAAATTTCAGAATCCAGATTTTTTCCAGAGCACAATCATCTTTACATTTTTAATCGAATTGTAATTAAATTAAATCAATTAGTTAGTTTTTATAAAAAGCAAACATAAAATATTTTATTCTTTTCTTATCGATCAATGTAATGGCTAACTTTTTATTTCAATAATAATTCACTTAATCGAAAATAAAAATCTATTTACAACTTTTTAGTTATTTATTGCTTACCACAAAAATGTTTCGGTTACATGGTTATACTAATTTTCACAGTCTTGTTGGTGATCGGCAAAGTATTTTCAAACCTAATATTGATTATGGGGGTCGGCATTATATTTTGCTATGTTATCTTTCGATAAATCTCTAATCTTGGATCTCTTCCATGCTCTTAATTGTCCGATGGGAGTAATTCAATCACTTTTTAATTCCGCTTTTGATTAGGTAGGCCATTGGAGATTTATCTTCCATGGCCTGCCCTTATTTATATTATTATGCGAAATTTTTTTAACTTAAAGTCTTATCGAAAAAAATATAATTTTGTATCTAGAGCTCTACAAATACTACTAAAGAAAAGTTCTATTTTAATTATGAATCAGTTTTCATCGTCAACTGTTATTTTCATCACTATCTTCAATTAGTCAATTATAAAACTTCAACCACACCTAATTCAGTCATTATAGGCTTAATTATTTAGAGAAATTTAACTCTGCATTCAGTAAGAAAAATTACCAATACAGTAAACTGAATTAATTAAGTGAAATAAATTGTTATAATTACTAAGTGAAACATAATTTTTAAAAAAAAATTTCTTCAGTATAAAAAAATCCCATAAAAACATGCATAATAGAGTTCAACGTATTATGCCAAAAATTATTATTCAGAGAAATTTGATCAAGAGTGCATGTTTCAGACCAAGAAATTATCTGCTCAGTTGAGATATTTGCTTAAGAGAAGAACATGTGGAGAAATCAAATGTTGTAATCTGTTTTAACTATATTAATAAATATATAATTAGAAATAAAGAATAATATTGATATTCCTTAATCCTAATAAAATCATAATGTTTAAAACTCAAAGAAAATTTATTTTTCTAAACAAAAATTTTCCAATATTCAGTAAACTTCAAAACACTACATTTTTCTTATTATATAAAATTTTATAAACTTTAAATTTTTTTTAAAGCTTTTCAACACAGTTATGAAAATTATGAGATTCTACAAAAATTGTACACATGTATTAAAGCTTATCAACTTTTAATCTTAACTAAAATATTTCTCAGGATTGTTTCTTTATAAAAAAATTTAGAAGTAGTAACAGCAAAATTTCAAAGATTTTTTTTTCAATGAGAGTTTCATTCATTGATATTTTAAATCTCTGTTTAATGAAACAATAAATTTGAATTACTGTTGAAATTCTACAAAATTAGTTATAGATGATTGAATGGTACTGAATTTAATGCATTAGATGAAGCATGATATTATATATTAAAATTGGTCATTATAAAATATCCTGCATATTTAGTCACATTATTTAAGTGGAGTGAGATGGGTACAGTTAATTGAAGGTTTTACTGTACTTCCAAACATTTTCAATACATTCATACACTAATTTAATGCAAAATAATCCAGAGAAAAAGATACCTTTGAAAAATTGGATGACATAACTGTTGGCATTTCTTGAGCAAGACATTGAAGAACAGTAATATAGCCTACTATATGCTGACCTGAAAATAGTGTAGAAGATTGTTTTAAAAATTTGATTTCCAAAAATACTTAGCTAAACAAATTTATTTGAATTTTCTTACTGGCATAAATCGATATACGATTACACANTTAAACCATGGTTTAAACTGTCAAAAACTGTCACATGTCAAAAACCTGCCAACCCTGTCTGTTCCACAGTTAAATGGTCCTTAATCAAGGTTGGTCGCTCTTAGGGGTAACCTCCATTGACTTAAAAATATTATCGAGGATACACGATTTTTTGCAAACGATTTTATTTTTAGTAAGTGTCATTTTCATAAAGAAATGCCATTTGTGTTGGCATCTTGAAAACTGTATTGATGATTAAACTTAATGTCCATAAAAATGACCCCTTATTATGAGTAAAAATGAATTTAAGAATTATGAATGATAGAAATATTTTAAATAAACAATTAACCTTTTTTTTAAAGTTTGTATTTAATTTTAAGTCAGAAAAATTAGCTTTAACAAAGTGAGAAGAAGTATATTTGCTTAAAATGCTAGGTTATTAATATAAGCTGTTAGTTTATAAGTTATTTTATAACTTAAAAACCTTTCAACTTAATGAAACATTGAATCTGAGATAAAAATTGCGATTTTCTTCTAACATTAAAATTTTATGCTTCCTAGCAAGACAATATATCAATTTTTATGAGAAATTTCCAACTGTAACCAGATAACTTCAGCAATTTCTTAACACTTTGTAAATTTACAATACAAAAAAAGAATTACAATTTTTCCTCAAAAACCCTGTAAAAATAAAATGCAATTATGATTCAAAGTAAGTTAATCTTGATGCTATAACATCGTCAAATTTCATGCCAACTGAGGTTATTACATGACATTGCTGTTTTCATGTTTACTATTATAGAAGTTCATATTTACCTTTTAATCCATCTTGAACTAGTCCATTTAAACAAAATTCATGAAAGATTTGAAGAGTCTGAGGAGTGCAACGATTATAAGTCTTTACAATATGCTTATAAACACCTTTCTTCAGCAATGAGCATGGATAACCTAAATTAAAGATAGCAAAATTTAAAAACACCTGATTCAATTTGATAAAATTAAACTCATGTGCAGACATACAGAAGGGCAGAAATACATTTATCACTGTATAATTGTTATTTTAATTGATATAAAGAAATAGAAAGCATCTCGGTCAAATGATAAAATGAATTAAAAGTTTCTCAATTAAAGGATAAAAAAATAATTAAAAACTTGAAAAATTATGCATGTAATGAAATGTACAGATAAATTGTATATTGCATTATGTAAAAAACTATAATTAAAAAAATACAAGTATAACACAAAACTATGATCATGTGTAATGTGTGCCTGAAAACTTTGTGTGAGTAGACTTAGGAAATAAAAAATAATAATTTAATGTAATAATAACAAATGCAATAATAATAAAATAGTAACAATGAATAAACAAAACTGTGCCTTCAATGAAGTGTTATAATTTTATCCCTTTTTATTCTTTCAAGGAGACATTATTGATTCCATAATTAAAATTAGTACATTATGATGATAATTCAAGGTGTAGATCAAAATTTTTCATCAGAAAATAAGCACTTAAAAGATATTTTTAAGTATTTAAAATATTTATAAATACACACACATACATATATATTGTAAGATTTAAGATATTCAAGTACAGAAATAAAAATTTAATCTCTAGTTTCTTGACTTCATTTTTTACCATAATAACATTTCATGAGCAATTTCAAATGTATTTAATATAGCGTGGCATACTTTACTTTTTATCCAAATTACAATAAGTTAAACTTTAATTTAAAAAAGTTATTGGGAATATTTTTTTAGATTTGAACAAAAAATATTTATCAATATATATATTCAGCAAAAAACATTTAGAAGATTAATACTTTTGATCACACTGAATTGTTTAAAATGCTTAGAGAATTTACCAAATTAAGGAAAACCTTAATAAATTCATATTCTAAACTAAAAACCACTATTAAATTTTCATTTATATTTGTAATTCTAAATGCTTAACAAATTATAATTTTTTTAAAAAATAATTTTGATATAAAAATACAAATGAGTATTAAAGCTAAATATTTTTGTCGGAAGTTCGTACATGGTCCCTATATTCATAATAATTAAAAGCTCTAGTCATCATCTTTAAATTAGAAAATTGAATTTTTAATCAAATGATAAAGAGTTTTTAGTTTGAAATGTCAAATCTGAATCACATAAGACTTCAAAGTGCAATTGCTTAATGTTAAAATAGTGAAAAGCCGATCAATTAGTTTTTTTTTTTAATTTTGCCTTTAAAAATTGTTGAAGGCTTTTTTTTCTTCATAAAAACTGAAAAGTACAGAAAATTTTAATAACAAATGCAATAAAATGAGACTACAATTAAAATCTTAAAAATTTTTAATACTATCCATGGACAGTCCCTCAGAAACAAACTACAAAGATTAAAATAACTAAATTAATTAGTATCTTTATTAAATCAAATGATTAAAAGAGACAAAAATTTGAAAGTGATGAAGTTCAAGACCCACATTAAAATGATGAAGTGAATGAGCTCCACGTCAAATTTTAAAACTACAAATTGATCTATAAATAGAGCATTGCAAATTGAACATATTGATCTATAAATTACATATTGATCTAGAAAGTACATATTGATCTATAAATAGGGTANCCAAGACCCACATTAAAATGATGAAGTGAATGAGCTCCACGTCAAATTTTAAAACTACACATTGATCTATAAATTGAGCATTGCATATTGAACATATTGATCGATAAATTACATATTGATCTAGAAAGTACATATTGATCTATAAATAGGGTACATATTGATCTATAAATAGAGCAACACAATAACTTCATCATCATGACTGTTAAGAAGACTATGGCCTTTACGAGTGAAGAAATGAACAAGAAACTTTAATTATTTATTAAATTTTTTCTCTTACTATTGGGGTAAAAAATGTGGTAATTTTTTTCGTATTTCTTGGCGACATTTGAGATGGCAAAGAAAAATTAAGCACATTTTACAAATACTCAATGAAAAAAGCACTTTTAAGCACTCAAAAAAAATAAGCACCTTTAAGCACTTTTCAAAAATGTGGCGTATCCCTTAAGAAACTAAATTAAAGGAAATTATACACTTAGGAAATTCACAGAAGACTATTAAGAGAAGTCTAGCTCTTTTACAAAAGAATGTAAAATGTGAAGAAAAAAAAATTAGACAGGACATTGCAAAGCACAAAATTTTAAGACAAACCTAGAGTAAACTCTTGAAAAATAAATGATAAAGATAATAAATAAATAAAATATACAGAAAAAATATTTAAAAAATAGCAAATAATCAAAATAAACTTATCTGCATTAAATTAAAAAATTTACATCAAAAGATAAAAATGCAGGACATTCTCTTCTGTTTGTGGAAAAGGAATATTTCAATACAAATTTAAAGCGATCATGAAATTCAAAACAAAATCAAAAAGATGAAAAAAAAACTTGATTTAGCAATCAAGAAATGTACTGAATAACAATATTCATGATTAAATGTTGCTTACTGTTGCTGAATAGTAGAAAATTCACAACTATATAATAATAGTTTACAAGATTTTTTCAAACTTTTAACAAAAGGCCTGCCAATAGATCAACTGAACAGAAAAATATAACAATTGAAAAATGATCAAATTATCTTTCAATGATGGAATGTAAGTAACAAAATTTTACTTAAAATGAGATTTTGCTATTACATAAACATATAGCTATTACAGTCGGAGCTGTTTATCTCCAATCTCATGGGATAAGTGAAAAATTTGAGATAGAGGTTTCGAGTTATACAGATACTTTAAAAAAAATTATATTTAATTAAGAAATTCTATTAAAAGAGCTTTTACTGCTTTTAGAAGAAAAATAGTGGCATTTCTGTTAATTCATTACACTACATACATTTATTAATATAAAAAAATTTTAACGGGCATTTAACGCTTAAAATAATTTTTTAAAGATATCTTTGCTTCGATTATTCTTTTAAGATTAGAAAGGGTAGCAAACCCCTCATAGCCAACATTTTCCTGGGATTCAAGAATAGTTTGTAGGAGTTCTACAGTTTTTTGTATTCCTTTCTAGTTAAAGAAGTGCAGGGATAGTGATCAAAATTCCAAGAAATATCACCAACCTGTTCATTCCTGCTTCCTGTGGGTTCACAAAATTCATCTTTGTCTGCAAGTTCTACTGATAAAGAAAGTTTTGCCGTTTGTGCTCTATTATTGAAAATTCGAGAAACGGGGGCTTTGAAAAAAAAAATCGACATAAACAGGGAAAACAATGATTTTAGACAGTAAATGTAGGGAATTTTAGAAATTTTGAGACTTCAAGGTTTCCGAGATAAAGAGATTCGAGATCAACAGATTCAACTGTATTATTAAAAAAAAGAGAGAGATTCAAGCAGCCAAAACTGATTACAGAAAACTCAATTTAATAGAAAAACTTATGGCTTCAAAAAAAATTTATTAGTGAATGATCCAATTAATAACCAACTTCGAAAACTGTAAATTGCTTGTACCATAACACAATATTTACCAACTCGTGGGTTAAAGATTTTATTTGATTAATTTTATACATTTTAAAGATAGTATGTAAAAAATTTTCAACAGTGAGGGTGTTTTTCAACAACTGGAATGAAATGATAAAACTTAAATAAAAGAGAGAAAATCACAAAAAAGGGGAGTCACAGCTGAGGAAGAATCTTGGAAAAACATAGTTATTAATGTAAAATACTACCAGCAGGTTTTGAAGTCCAAGCAGCAGCGTCAATGGCAATATCTAGTTTGACATTGAAAAATGTAGCTAAATCCTTGAGCCAAAGTAAAGGAGAATTCGGAAGCAAAACCTCTAGAGTAGCTAAATGATTCTTAACATCATCTTCAGAAATCTATGAAAAGAAAAAAATATACTTTATTCAATATTTCTGAGCACTTGAAACGAAGGTTTATATCAATTCTAAAAGTGCTTAATACGATAAATAGCCGTTTAAACTTCAATAGAAAAAACAACGATAACAGTGGGCAAAACAGCAAACACCCTGAATAACTTTTAATAAAATGAACAGATTTTAATTTATTAAGAATCAATCTTACCCACTTTTAGAACGCAAGTGAATTACGCAAATAATATTTTAAACAACAAAATCAGATGCAAAAAACAAAGAAGTCACTTTTTTTTTTAATTTTCAAGAGCTAATTGATAGATTACTTTTAAATTTTTGTCATTTGAATCACACATTTAAATATTTAACTTTTCCGGCAGTTATTGCTATTGATTTCCACATAATTTTTAAAATCCAATATTTTTACAGCAACTGAATCTCGAAGCGAGTCTGATTCGTGAGATGCCACTGGCGATTTCCTTTTGGAAGTTACTGCTAAGTATATAGTAAAATAATGTAAAAATGTTTACACTTAAAAACTCAGATTTGTGTGCTCATAATTAAAACTTTATAAGAATGTGCAAAAATTTTTTGATTTTCTTCATTAGTACTGAAGATATGACAGAAGAAAAAGTAAAACAAACATTAAGTGGTAAAACTTTTGTGGGTTAAACTATTGAGATCACATTTTCTAGATTGCTTTTACATTACTCCTACTTATTTCAAGGGTCCAGAATCAGTCGTAAAAAAGTATGTTTTTTTCTTCTCATTTTGTAATTTAAAATATTGCCTGCACTATAGTATCTATAAACGCTTCAAACCATTTATGATCAAATAATAGTATGCGAAAATCTGATCATTATATCAAAAGTTATTGTAAGTGCTGGGATTCAAACATACTGCAGTACTGGCAATGGCACGATCTGTTGAGGAAGAGAAGTATTTTTGCCAT
Organism: Parasteatoda tepidariorum; assembly: GCF_043381705.1. NCBI lineage: Eukaryota > Metazoa > Arthropoda > Arachnida > Araneae > Theridiidae > Parasteatoda > Parasteatoda tepidariorum. The sequence goes on along the minus strand of NC_092208.1, from coordinate 6,035,383 downwards.
CAATAGATATTTTACCTTAAAAAAATAAATTAATTTTTTTTAAAAATTTCGTTAACATATACGGGTAAACAGGAGATAGCTGTAAAATACAGGAGTCTTCGTAAAAGACAGGAGACTTGGCAGATATGTTAATAAAGATTACCTACTAATAATAATCTTCTTGCTAATCGTTAACAAACTTAAAGACAAATATAATTTATGCATTATTATTAATGTTAACAACTGTAAGATAAAATTTAGTAATCTGAATTAAATTTCTAATTTAAAAGGAAATAAGTCTAATTTCAAAGGTGCTAGAAAAATTTTATGAATTCTTAATCTGGATCAATGAATCTGCAGGTAATTCATATTTAAACTATGTATAGGTTTGCTAGTTTACTTTTAAAAAATCTATAGATAATTTTAAATTTAAAAATACAACAACAAATTTAAGATTTTTAAATAGTATTTCCCTTACACTAGAACACAAATCTTCTAAAGAAGTCTTGGCTGCAGGAGCTTTTTTATCCACCTTTTTCTTATGAGGTCCACTTTTTTCTTTACTTTTAGCTGGTTCATTACTTTTTTGTTGTTTTGGAGGTTGTTCCTTCTTTTCTTTCTCCAAAAAGGCATTGAAAACAGTCTTACTTTCTGATATTGGACCTATATTTTTTAAGAACATTAAAAATACATTTTAAGAATAGATAGTTTAGTTTCAAAACTGAATTTAAACTAATTCTAATGTAAACACATGAGATTGGAATAAAAAATTAATGACTTTTTCTAAAGTAAGAAACGAGAGTTAATTGGCTAATCTAAGAAAGGTTAATAATTAGACAATCTGAGAAATACTAATCAATTTTATTTTTATATCTTATAACTGTCGTTGAACAGCCGACCCAGTATTTGGATTTACGACTACTAATGTTCAACTCTATAGCCTTATAACTTTGAATTGAACCCAATCCAGAAGACAAGGGAACTCCTGGATCAAGTATTGAGAGAAATTTTGCCTTCATGGAGGACTTTTTGATGGAACTAACCCGTAGTGTTACATGAAGAGCAAAACCTCCCACGGTTAGCCAGACAACAAAGGGACTCTAACTCATGATCCATCTACGACTGAGGATATCTTACATCAAGAGTAGCTTTGATAAAATTATTAATTTTATTTTTATTAAAGCTACTTTTTCAATAAATCAGATGTTATCTATTTTTAAAAAAATCTATTAATTTAATTTGACAGTTTACACAACTTAACTAAATTAAAACAAATTTATAAACGATTAAAGATTAGTTCAATACTACATACTTATATAGTAAGCAATCAACACATAATAGCATACTCATTTTAAACATCAAAAACTGCTTAAGTAAATTTTCTATTAATGCTATTCACGAAGTTTTATTTTCTTAAATGTAATTATTATTTTTGCAATTAAAAATGTATTTTAGTACTAAACAATGAACAATATAAATTTATTAAAAAAAATCTTATACATTTTTGTAACCTCAAATTAGATAAATAATACAGTTTTTTAATACAGTTGAATTTGCATGCAATGAAAAAGAAAGAACAACCACAATTCTCTGGGTGAATTAAAAAGTTATTCAAATCATAATTTGCTAAAATTATCAAAATTAAAAACTATATGAACAAAACTTTACTAGAAAACATTTAAAAATGGGTTCATTTTATTGTGCTTTAGTAACTTTGGGGAATAAAATGTGCTACCTTTATACAGGGGGCGTATCCAAATCTTTTAACAAAAAATAAGCTCCCTTTAAGTACTTTTTAAGCACTCAAAAAATAATTTTAAGTGCTATATACATTAACAAAATGCAAAAGAATTTCCGAAAAATGTACATAATCATAAAAAAATAACAAATTTCTGAAGAAAAAAAAAATTTTTTTTTTTTAATTATATTTGATATATAAAAAGATGAAGAAGTTTTTCGGTTTTATATCAGACTATGGAAAATATAGCCTGAAATCGAGCATATCTTTCAAAAAGCAGCAGAGAGTGCAAGAATCTCACCAAACGCAGCTAAGTATACGCACATGCGGATTCGGAGGTACTTCATTAAACATGTAAAATGATTGTCGCTTTTATAGGCTACATACTGACAGTACATCAAAATAGATTGTGTTTGAATGAATTGTAAAAATTTTGAATAGAACAATGTGAAAATCACACTTTTGCATAATACGTGGCAAAAATCGACACAGTAAAGAAAAAAAGTATTTCCAAATATGGGCAATTAAGCACTTTTTATCAACACACAATGAAAAAAAAAGCACCTTTAAGGGCTTTTTAAAAAAACGGAAATTTAAAATAAGCACCAATAAGCACTTTTTAAAAATGCTACGCTCCATGCTAGATTTATGAGCCATTTTTTGGATATTTCTCAAAGTAATGGCGCTAAATATATTATCTCTATCGCTCCTGATGGTGAAAGTAACAATTTCATTGCGAAGCCTTACACTATGTTCATGTTTTATCCTTTCCAAAGAATTTAATTATTTTACTTGTTATCAAGGTTGTCCATTGAATAGCTAATTAAACATATGATTTACAATTGATCGTAACAAAAAATACAAGCAGGCACATAAGCAACAGAGAAACAAGCTTGTGTCTTCTGGTCGTATATATTCTGAGTCATTATACAATAACAAACAATTTTTATTTCATTGGTTGCCCTGTGATTAAATGCATACATGGCAAATCTTCAAATAATACACACAGTTCATAAAATAAACGATGCTGTTAAATGCTTTCAAAAGGAATTTAATCTTCTTGGACGAAGATAAATATTTTTATAACACTTTATTTAAGTATTTTTCCAGAAGATAATGCAAAATTTCTCTTTAAAATTGAGCAATATTCAAATGAAAGTAATTTTATAGGCATTTTGATAATAAACTTATTCCTAAAAAAGTTGGCAGTCAAGTTGTTGGAGGGCTGCAAGAAACTCAGGATATAACATGCAGTCAACTTCATGATTTAATGCATTAATTTTTACTAGATTAAAATCCGTTTGTGACTTTAGTGAATATAGTTATTGTGAACAGGTACTGATAAGGAAATATACCCAAAAATTTCTTCCTTGAACCTGAGATCTTATTAAATCAGGGCTCCTAAAACCATAATAATATTACAAACACTTCCAAAATGCAAAAATGACCGCATTTAAATATGTTGCCTTATTATTAAAACGAATATGCACCATATCCAAGATTCCATTATAGATTTATTGTATCTAATAATTAATAAAGAATATTTATTACAAATTCCAAAGAAACGGTTGCTATATTTCTTATATTGTACACATTTGTAGATAGCAATCAATATACTAAAGAGTATTTTAAAGGAAACTTGTTGACTTGTGACCGATTTACCTGCTGTAACAAAAGTGGAAACTCCATTTGATTTTTCTTCTTTTTTAACTTCTTTCTTAGTATTTTTAGGTTTCTTAGCTTTTCCACCAACTACTTCCCATTGTCCTCCAGCCATAGTACTCAAACAAAATAATCAAATTAGTTCAATCAAATACAAATTATAATTCAATTATAATTAGCACTTTCCTCTTCTGTCATTCTACGGACACGACAACCAAACAGATGAACTTTAGGTTTCATTCGGTAGATCATTCTGTTTAAACTTACTCAATTGAATAATTCGATAGAAATGTTAAAGGACTGGTGAAGTATTGCTGATACTGACTGGTGAAAATTTTTACTTTACGAAATAGAACTGATAAAACTCGTGTAAACTATACAACACAAGGTGATATTTCGTACACGTCTAAAAAAAAATATTAAAACAACACCCATGAAAGGTTGCCAGACGTAATAAAAAAAACTATTAATATTTAATAAAATCAAGTTTAAAAAAAAGAAAATTTTCAAAATAATTCACTACATTTAGAATTGAAAAGGATGACATTAATTTGTTGAAAAACTTAAGAGTGATTAGAAATGTGCAGCGCAGCTACGTCAAAGCCACACCATTCAATTCCAATGATAGTTAAAAATTGAGAAAATTAACTGTAACTGGTCCCTTCTTGAAAATCATTTGATAAATAAAAGGCAATTTAATTGTCCTTAAAATTTTTAATCACTTCAAAAATGTATCTCAACTAGTGAGATCCACATTATGTTTTAAATTTTATTCTCTTAAATCTACTTATAATCCTCATATAATATAAAATGGCTGAAGGATACAAGAAAGAACAAGTTCGTGATGAAAGCAAACCTGAGGAACTTTCACCTCTCTCCTTACGTAATAATGAAGATGTAACTAATTGGTCTTACTATCATAATCATGCTAATGAATTCTCATTAGATCTTTCATACTTGAATTTGGATGGAATAACTCTTCATCAAAATTTCGAAATATTCAAAAAACCTGAAGAAAGAGATAAAGATGAAAAGAGAGAAGTACATTTTATGTACATTCAACACAATAGACTGGATTTTATTCCCGAAAATATCTACAAATTTAAAAATTTACGACACATTGACTTGAGTAATAATTATCTATCGGAAATAAATGAAGCTATATTCGAATTAAAACACCTGAATATATTAATCGCTCGGAACAATTTTCTTGGTGATTATTCCTTACCAAAGAAACTAGGTTCTCTACCTCATCTAGAAGAATTGAATTTGAGTGGAAACCAATTTAAAACGATACCTCCAGAAATTATAGACATTCAAAGCTTGAAATCATTATACATGGGTAGTAATCAGTTAGAAGATTTGCCTAGAGATATCTGGAAGCTTGAAAAGTAATGTTGCTCTTTATTTCTTCATTCCTATGTAAAGTACGTTCATATTTTTAGTTTCTTCTCTAAGATAAATTCAGTGATTTGTAATTATATTGGACATTTAATTTAAACGCATTGTATTGGTTAAAAACTGAGGCTTTTTTTATTTATCAATTATTTTTTTCTTTTTTTATATAAGGAATGAAGTTGAAAAAATGTAAACTTAAAATACCTTTTTTTACTTTATTTACAATATTCTAAATTATCAAAATTATTTATTGTTAATTAATGCATGATGAATAATCTTATTTTGATTGCACTATTTTTTATTTTCTTTTTGTAGTACTTCTCTTAATTTGTAAATAAGATATATTATTTATATTTTTACCAATACATGAATTTGATGCATAAAATAAAATATGTTAATTTAAAATTTGATGAATCATATTCAAATGCTTAATGTCTTTTTCAACAGGGTTAAATAATTTAAATTTACTTTCTTTTTGATAAAGAATTTTCTTTTTCTTATCATTGATTAATAAAAGTTTTTTTTAAAAAATATTGTTGAATATAAAATATACAAGGCTAAGAAATTTTGAGTTAGTGTACATTTTATATTGTTAATGTTAATATACTCTTAGTATATTGCTGCATTAATAGGTTTGAATTGGCAAGATTTCATTAATGAATTGTTTTAATTTTAAGCACTTGTGGAAGGCATTTTAAATATCTTATATTTTTAGACTTTTCAGAATGCTATAAAGAAGAAAATGAAAGTTTAATGCCTTATATATATATATATATTAATCNGATAATTTTAACCTTTTTGTAAAAGTTTAATGCCTTATATATATATATATATATAAAGAAAAAGAATGTTACAAAATCTAGGATTTAAAATTTTTACCTATTCTTAATTTTAAAGCAAAATCTTCAAAACCACACTTTATTTTGTATTTTTTGAATCTTCAAACTTTATGCAATAGTAAAAAGAAATTACTCTGATGTTTAAAAAGGAAAGCTGCATTAAAATTAAATTTAGTGTTTTCCTTTTTTTTTAAAATAAATCTATGAGGTAAGTTATTCCATCTGAAATTATTTGTCTGATTGGTATTAAAATAAGTGTTTGTGTAAAGTAATACAAATTATTTTGTCATTTTAAAATTAAAGATTTGTTGAATTCTTTCATTTTTATCATGAACTCTGGATTTTATTGATTTTTATCTCATAGTTATCAGTATGNACTTTATGCAATAGTAAAAAGAAATACTCTGATGTTTAAAAAAGAAAGCTACATTAAAATTAAATTTAGTGTTTTCCTTTTTTTAAAAAATAAATCTATGAGGTAAGTTATTCCATCTGAAATTATTTGTCTGATTGGTATTAAAATAAGTGTTTGTGTAAAGTAATACAAATTATTTTGTCATTTTAAAATTAAAGATTTGTTGAATTCTTTCATTTTTATCATGAACTCTGGATTTTATTGATTTTTATCTCATAGTTATCAGTATGGCTCTTTTAGTCTTCCTTGCATACCTTCGATTTTAATTTTCATATTAATGTTTGTTTCTGTTTATTTTTCATAATTTTTGTAATTACTTTGAAGAAATTTTAAAAGTACCTCAGCGGAAAAGAGAAAGCGTGAAATAAATTTTAAGAATATTTAAATTTTTTTTTTTGTAGAATGTACTTATACTTTTCAGAAATTAAACACTAACAACTTTGGTGCCTTAAAGACTCTGTGGCAGAATCACAGCAACATTGGCTCTTTTAGCAGAAAGAATTTTTATTTGGAAGCCAAAATATTTTGTTTTCTTTTCTGTGAAATTTTTTGAAAGATTTTTGTTCTTCATGACATTACTTTCAAAATATGCAAATTTGTAGTTAAAGAATTAGTAAATCAATGTAATATATTTGTCACTCTATTTTTTTTTAATTTTATTTTTTTTGCATATTCTGTATTTACGTATTTAAGCATATTCTGTATTAACTTTCCACTGGGCATTCCAGTGATAAAATGATTTCTCTTGGATAAGTATGCAAATATTATAGTTAGTTCTTATTTTAATTATCTATTTATTTTTTGGTATAAAATAGGTATAAATTGCATCACTCCTTAAAACTAAATATAACTTTACGCTTTGATAATGTTTGCAAGCATTATTATTAGCATTATTTTTCTTAATTTTTGAATTACTAAAAAGGATCAATATGAAGATAACTGATGCAAGTAAATAGATAATACCATGTAATTTTATTATAGGTACATAAATATAGATAGATATTTAGTATATTTATTAAAGCGTATATAAATACTTAAGTACATAAAATAATTAAAAATACATAAAATATTTGGTATATGAAAGCATTTAAAATATGCACTGAAATATATACTAAATAATTGCTCAATTTACTTTGAAACTTAGGAAAACAAAGTATGAATTAAGTTACTTTGCATTTCTTATTCGTGCATTTGAAGTACAATTTTCCATCTGATGTCTTTGCCTCTCCCTTTTTGCTGTTGTATGTCCAATAGGATCGTATTCACTGCAGCAGCAGAGGTTGATTTTTTCATTTGCCGTCTACTCGATCTAACTGACCTTTTTTTTTCAAATATGCTACGACAATCTCACTTCGAACATACTTTATTGAAATATGCTCCTTACTCTCTTTTTTTTTTTTTTTTAAGAATTTTATACAAAATGTAAGCATTCACTACCTGCATGTCTATCATTCTTGTAAATAAACGCCAATTCCATTTTTGCCCCTTATTGATTTAGTGTGTGCAATTGTAATTGATTTATTGTCATTCCATCCGAATCCTGTTCATCAACCTCGGGAAGAATTGAAATGATAACTGCCTAAATTTGTTTGAGAACAAATATTCCTGAGCTATTGTAAGGAATCCCATCTGATTGTAAGAAATTTACGGGATNTGTACTCGCGTATGATTTCTTATTGCGGCACAGGTACTCTTTCCTTTTGCACCTTACACCACCACATTGTTTGCCCCCACAGAATTTGTTTATCCGAAATTTGTTGCAAATGTAATTGATTTATTGTCATTCCATCCGAATCCTGTTCATCAACCTCAGGAGGAATTGAAATGATAACTGCCTAAATTTGTTCGAGAACAAATATTCCTGAGCTATTGTAAGGAATCCCATCTGATTGTAAGAAATTTACGGGATATAGTATTGCATTGAATTGTTAAAGAAAAATACGAAGATTTGAAAAACACTTGCTAGGTGAAATAATTTACTAAAATAAAGGAAATAATATTTAAAAATGTCTGCTAATTCTATGTTTCACTTACTCTATCAAAATACAAACACGTATGCATAGTTAAATGAATAAAAACAAATTCTGGAAAATTCTTCAAAATTTGTCTGAAATTTCCAGTGTCCTCAATTGAGGACAGTTAAATGTAATGTTATATAAATAGAAAAGAAGCAGTAAAAAATTAATTTAGATTTATATGTTGAAATATACTCTTAAGAGAAAAACTGTAATAAATAAAATAATCTGCCTTTATTTTACTTGATATGACTGAATTAAAAGAAGAGGCTTGTGTGAGGCTAGAAAAATCACAAGATGGTGATTCAAATAACAAACCAAATATTGCAGCATATTTAATAAAAATATTGCGGATGTGTTCATAGTGCTGCCAACTATCTTCCCAGAAGAGAAAAATAGTTTTTAAAATAAAAATTTTACATAATGTTTTATTGACTGTCCTCAATTGAGGACAGTGAGCCTTAATGGATTAATATTTTACTTGATGCTCGAAACTTGCACTAATTCCACCATGCATATATATATTGTATTTTGATCATTTTTTAGCTATCATTGCTATGACTGGTTTTTTAAAATCTCTATCTTTTATTGCTAATATTCTCATGCCTTGGTTACGCATATTCTCAGTTTGTAATATTATTACAACGCTCCGTTTGTGCCAACATCATCGTAAATCCATGCAGAGTTTAGTTGCTTTTTTAATCAGTTTAAAGATTGTATTGAGCAAACAAATTTTAATACATTCATTTAACTTAACTTTCATTTAATTTTTTTGTACACAATCATTAAACTTTTTATTCAGTCTTTTTAATTGTTTTGATTATGTTTAGGTTGGAAATTCTGTATCTAGGAGGAAATAGTCTTAAAGATATTCCAGCAGAAATGGGTCGTCTTCATCATTTAAGATCTCTTGTTTTATGTGAAAATCAACTGCAGAGCCTTCCATCAACTATATCATGTTTGAGACGGTTACGATCTCTTTCCTTGCATAAAAACCAACTTACCACATTACCTCCTGAAATTGTTACACTAAAAGGACTGGTTGAAGTAATAATTAATGCTAATTATTATTTATTTGGATTTGCTTATAAAGTATTGAAAAACTCTAATTATTAATGGAACTCAGAGTTGGCATGGTCTGAATAGGTTAATCCACGGTTTAAACCAAAAAATGTTTAAAAAAATAATGGTTAATTTTTGAACAAGAAACAAAATGAAGACAAGTTTTTGCTTTATTAAAATAAATGTTTTATAATTTTTAATTTCGCATAATTTATCCTTATACAAAAGCATAATTTAGCAGTATTTTATGGATAAGGTTTTCAGTTTTGTTATCCAATAAGTTGTGCAGCTTCAAATGTTATTAATCTTTTCCTATTATATTATTTTTCTTTTAATAATTTAAAGTAAATAGTATAAAAAGTAACAAATATTTATTAATATATGTAATTATTATGTGTACATTGTTTACACATATAATCTTTTTACTAATGTTCAAAGTTTTAGACACTTTAAGACAGTTTTAGTCAGTTTAAGACAGTAAAACCTGCATGTTCTGTCCAAACCCAGTTTAGGACATCCAAAATGCCGACCCTGATTGGAACCTGATTCAATCCCAATATAATATTATTCTAGAGTTGTGATTTCTACTTTTTCAAATTTTTTTAAGTATTATTTTTCCGTTACATGTCTGAAAATGTTGACTCATGCTATTAAAATCGTGAAATAAAACTTTAAAATATTACACAGATTAAAATCTGCAATTGGCAATTATGATTTTTCTGTATGACTTGGTAGGAAATCTTTATTAATTTAAGTAAATTTATTTGTTTTGTCATTTTAGTTAAAGGTTTCTATGATCAGTTTTACTGTTTAATTCAATCATATATATATATAATATTTTATGTATTGATAATTTTAACCTTTTTGTAAGTGTTTCGTAATTTTAACCTTTTTGTACATTCTTTTGCTGAAAGTTGGTACTTTTCATTCTGTAAACCAAGGAGTAAAAGTTCTCCATATATTTTGACGAACTTTCGTCTTTTTATTAATCAAGGGCTGATTAAGATAAAGCAAGAAATTTTCCAAAACTAATAGCTAAATTAAATTAAGGAAGATAGGTAAATCGAGATTCAGCAGAATCATTTTTTGCAATAACAAAGAAATCATCAATAGAATTTTTTTTTTTTAAATCTCGAATTGTGTGTAGAGTTTAAGTAAACTGGTATTAGCTTAGGTAAAATAATTTTTTTTTATGTAAAAATTTTAATTTAAATGTTGAATGAGTGAAAAAATACCTCAAGCTTCTGTTTTATTTTAATAGTTTTTGATTTCAGAATCTTAACAACCTTCACTTCGGATTTAAGCAAATAATATATTATGTAATAAATTAACTATGCTCAAAATAGTTTTTTAAAGTATCATTCTTTTATTTTAAATTTTTTCTTTTATTTATTTTATTTGTTGTAATCTTATGCATACTTGTAATCCAGTTAAAATTCTATTTGAAGACTTAGATAATTTTAAAAGGAAATAAGCAAAGTTTGCTTTTCCTAATGCTAAAGTTTGATGTTTACAAAAATGTTACTTTTATTTTAACCATATTTTCTTATGTTTTTTGTGAATTTGTTCATACCTTTTATCTAATTCAAGGTTGTTGTACTAGCTTTGAAATTCTGTAACCACTCTTTAATCTTTTTTTCTTTTTTCCCTGCCGTCAAAGGAACAAAAAATCTGCCGATTCAAACAGTTTTTTTGTATTTTTTTTGTCCTTTTAAAACCTATAATATTTTTAATTGATTTATGAAAAAAAAAAGATTAAATAGAAAAAAAATTAAATTACTACTACTATTGAAACTAAAGTTGGGAATTAACTTGACTGACTTGATTAACTTATGTTTAATAGAAATCACATTATATAAAATTATGCTCATTTAAATATTTCTCTCAATTAGGTTATTATTAATTAAAATTAGTCAAAGCAATTAACTGATTGTATAAAATAAAATAAAAAAAATATACTTCAGTGGTTATGTCATTCGGGTCAGTTATGGAATAGAGCATGGTGAAAAAAAGGTTTATTAAATAAAAAAACGAGTAATTTTTTTCTTTTTTTAAATAAGTTTTTTTATTTTATGTTGAAATAGCTAGGATAAAAACCCCATGGCAGAATTTTGGGATATTTTTGCAGAAAGATTTTTCATTTGGAAAGGGGAAAATTTTGGTTTTCCTTTCTGCATAATTTTTCTAAAAAAAGTTTTTATTTTTATTTTTTAAAGAATCCTATTTGAGTTATTCCTGATCTTTATTTTGAGAGTTCTGCTCAGATTTTCTGATTTGTAATTTATTTAAGAATTTTAATTTATCATCGTTTAATTTTTTTACGGATTTTAATTTGTGTAATGATTTACAAAATTCGAGATTGTATTTTTCCACCTACAAAATGCGAGCATATTGCCTATAATATTTGAATTTAAGAAAAAATATTACTTTTGCAATTTAAAATTTTTTGTACATTTTTATTCTTATACTTTCTTCTGAAAATACAACATTTCTGTTACTTTAAATTAGTAATTGTTATAATTGAAAGAATCTTAAGGAGAAATATATATTAATGCCAGGCTTGTTGCAGAAAGCCTGAAGAAATTCTGCCACAAGGGATGAAAAGATTGCTTAGTAATTAAATAATCAAATGTTTCTGTTTGCGAAAAGTGCATATTTCTTTCATGTATCATATTTAAAAAGAAATATGCTATAAAAATCTAGTTAAAGTGTAGACTTTTTATATTCTAAGTCTCCCTACTAAGCTGTTATCTTTCATAAATTTAATTCATGTGACTGCAATTTATTTATTTATTTTAGTTCTAATTGGTGATATTTTTTCTTCCAGTTAAGCCTAAGAGACAATCCACTTGTGGTGAGGTTTGTCCAAGAAATGACCAATGATCCTCCTTCTTTACAAGAACTAGCCGCCAGGAGTATAAAATTATTTAAAGTTCCTTACAAAGACAGAGAGTTGCCTCGTAGTTTGGCTCTTTATTTGAAAAGTGCTTGTAGGTGTGTTAATCCTAAATGTGGTGGTATGTATTTCAAATTAATCATTCTTTAATAAACTCAGAATTTTGAAATTGATTTATAGAATAAGCAAATTTCTCGCGGTAATCATTTTTTAATGTGAGAAAAGAAAAAAATATGATTCTCGCTTTCTTGCGCTATAGTGAAAACACTGTATAAACTCAAATAAAAAAGAATAGTCTATAATGCTCGCAGAATAAATGTGTAAAATAACTACATATATACCTATTTTAATGAGTAATATAAATTTGAACTAAGTATTTTAATTAAAGAAAATTTATAGGGTTTAAGCAAGAACCAAAAATTTAAAATAAACTATTATAATGCATATTAAGATTCAATATTTTGTAAAGTGAAATTCAAATTTTTTTTATTGTTCAAAAAAAAAAAAAAAAAAAAAAAAAAAAAAAANAAAAAAAAAAAAAGAATTATATTATCGAAGCTTTATCCCATTAAAATTTACACAATTGTTATTACATCTTTATTTTATCACAAGTCAAACATCATAACCCACTGGCGGTTTAGCAAAAATTGGGAGAATGTGTGTGTGTTTCTCCCCTATCTACCATTTCCTATATAATAACTTGGAAAAACTTGTTTTGCTATGCGGAGAAGACTAGGTTAAAATACGACTTTTTACATGCCGAACCGTCGTTTGGTTAATAAGTTAATTAATGGCAAGGTAGTAAATAGGTTTTTTCTATGAATAAAAAATCATGACAAATTTTAAATTATAACAAATTAATGAAAAGAAAATTTGCTGTGATAGTTTTTATTGCCAAGTATTTTAAAGTCTGGAATAGTTGTTGAAATCTTCAATATAACGTTATCTTCGGCATCCAAGCTGTATTTTGTTTTTGCTGTAGCACACAAAGATCTTTCACTAAAGTATCATTCACAAGTTGTTCTCTTTCTTTTGTATGAAATTCGGTGATGTTGCTGTCTTGAAAAAGGTTTTAAATTCAAGATCCATTTTTATTTATTTATTTATTTTTTTTTTGAACTGAAAAATATTAAATAAAAATTTTTTGCAGATCTGATTGATTTACATTTTTATCAAGATTATTGTTATAGTCTGCTAAACTAATTTACAAATGAGGAAAGTATTCAATACTTGCAATCTGATTTTGATCAAAATTTCAATTTGAGTGGTGTCCATTTTAATTTGTACCATGAAAATAATAATACTTGTCCCTTGCTGCGATGTGTTAAGCTCATTGAAAGTGGTAGGAATGTCTTACTGAATCGAAACTGTGTCATTTAATTTTCGTGCCAATTGAGGTACGTGTTCGGACCAGAAAATTCTTTAATCTTTTAATTTGTAAAATCTTGCCAACATTTTGCCATGAAATAACCAAAAAAAAACTTAGTACGCAACAGTAGTGTTTTAAACTTTCCATACTTTCAGTAATAAATTGAAAAGTCTTTGATTTAATGGCCTTGATTTGATAAAATTTATAATTTTATGCTCACATATGAATCTTTCAAAAAACCTAAAGAATTTTTTTTTTAAATTCTGTCAAATAAGTGAGCACCTAAGCCAAAGAATTTAGACTAATATGTGACCTAATTCATCTTGATTAATATATTTGAAGCAAGTAGCTTCTACAGAATTTAATATTTTATTTTATCTATAAAATAATTATTTTATAGATAAAAATTATTATTAAAATTTTACTAACATTGTATTTTTTTGTTCTATCAGTTTTTTAAGAAAATAATAGCAACTACACTGATAGCATTATGCAAAAACTATGTTTTATGAGCTAAAAAATTACACCAGAAGATTACTGTGTGTGTTATCATATATGATTTAATAGTTTTTACAAGAAAAGCATTGCATTATATAAATTGCTCATTTAACTTGTTTCTACTTATAACAAATTCTAACATTCATTTCCAATTTTTGTACAAATTGAAGAGCTAACCAAAATTTTATTATAAATCAACTCTCCTCTTGGATTATGGCATTATATAATTTGTTTGGCTTCATTTAATTTAAAAAAAATTGTCAAAATTGTGTACTGTATCAGAGATGATTGTGCTCCGGAAAAAAATCCAGATTTCCGGATGTTTCGCTACCGGTGACCCGGAAATCCAAGGTCTAGAAGTCTCAAGAAATCGTCGATCACATTTATGTATAAAAATTCTTGTATATTTTATTTAAAAATGTTAGAACTAGGATTTATACTTGGCATCTCTTTCATTTGTAAATATTTGTTTATAGTAGAATAATAAATTAAATTACAGACAAATGTAAACTTATACATTTAAATTATACGGCATATAATTTATTCAGTATTTCATGTTTTGAAAATATCAATGATTCAAATTTATAAAGAAATTTTTTTGAGATGCGTCATTACGGATTTTACTCAGGATTTTTCAGTTGGGCCCACAATCACCCCTGCTGCATAGTAAATGAATTACAAGAAGAATTTTTTCCACTTATAGTTAATCCTGCCGAATTCCGCTTGTAGTTAATCCTGCTTATAATGAATTCTGCTTATAGTTAATCCTGCGGAATTCCGCTTGTAGTTAATCCTGCTTATAGTGAATTCTGCTTATAGTTAATCCTGCTGAATTCCGCTTATAGTTAATCCTGCTTACAGTTAATCCTACTAACTATTTTCTCCATTATTTGCATACTATTGAATTATAACTTTGCAAGTGTTTTACAGTATTATTTCTTTTTAGGTGTGTACTTTGATGCTAGAGTTGAACACATAAAATTTGTTGATTTTTGTGGCAAGTACAGACTGCCATTGTTACAATATTTATGCTCTCCTATGTGCAGCACATCTTCCAATTCCAGTGGTCAGAGCGACACTAATAGCTCAGATGATGACAGCGATATCCCAGAAAGCAGATTACGAAGAGTTCTACTCGGTTAAAATAAAAATCTCTCAATTTTTTTGGTGACATTTTGTTTATTAGGTACAGTTAGAGTTGACAAAGTGTAGTTTATTACAGCAGGGCTGATTGTGCTCCGGAAAAAATCAGGATTTCCAGATTTTTCGCTTGCAGTGATCCGGAAGTTTCCAGAGATCGAAGGTCCTGATGTTTAAAAAAATCATTGATCACAGAAGTTTCCGGAAATCAAGATTTCAACGGTGGAACTTGACCACTGCTTATTTTATTTGTTTGTAAGGGAGAGCCAGATACTTTGTAAGCTTATATTCATGATTAATATTCATTTTTTTATCAGTAAATAGTTGTGTTATGATCATAAACTTAAGAAAGACTTATTTGTAAATTTTAATTACTTCTCCAGGTCATCATAGGTATGTGTAAAAGTTTAAATATATTTTAAGTAAACTAAGAAATATTGAGAAAAAGGAAGAAAAAAACTTTTTACTTTTTTTTTTTCAAATTTTTCAATTAGAAAAAAAATTTTTTTTTTTAAAAGACAGTTTTTTTTTTTTTTNTTTTTTTTAACTCAAGAAATTTTCCGGAATTTTGACTTGGGCTCACAATCACCCCTGTTACAGCATCCAATTACTTTTAAGTCATAATTGCTGTGCTTTTAGCTCTGGTCTCTATATCTCTATTAAAGCATTAAATAAAATTTTGGTTAATGAGGATAAAATTTTTATCCTGTTTTTTTATTTTTTATTATTATTATTATTTAAGGGTGTGTAGCATTTTTAAAAAGTGCTTAATGGTGCTTACTTTTTATTTACTTTTATTAAAAGCCTTTGAAGGTGCTTATTTAATTTGGGGTTTGAAAAAGTGCTTAATTTTCTATCTTTGAAAAAGATTTTTTGGCTTTTTTTTGTTGCAGTATTGATTGTCGTTCTAAATTACAAAAGATGCGCGATTTTCACAATTTTCTCTACAATGTTTATCAGAAACTAGTTATTTTATCATGATTATGTTCAGTTTTTTAATTTTATTGATTTTATGTTTATAAATTAAGAACTTTAAACGCTAGAATTATAATTTTTTTTTTTTTGCTGCACAGATCCTAATTATGAAAAATTTTTTTCTTTGGAAAGTGCTAAAAAATATTTTTGAGTGCTTAAAAAGTACTCAAAAATTGCTTATTTTTTGTGGAAAAATCTGGCTACGCACCCTGTATTTATTTTTTCTATTTAAAATTCTTGTTTTTCCTGAAATTTTTTTAATAGAAATTAATTTTATGCTCTATATAGTTCATTGTTGCATATAATTTGATTGTTTGTGTAAGTACCCTTCAAAAATATATATAGATATATCTTTATAGTTTAGATTTTAACATCTAAGCTGCTAAAATTCTGATTGCACATTGTTACTTGCAATCGTGGTTCAATATTAATAGTATATAAAATTGAAATTGTGATTGTTAACTATTATTACCTGTAATCAGTTACATTTTGTTCAACTCTGGCTACTGAAATGAAAACACTTTAGGGGAGGCTAAGTTTTAATAGTCTAGTTTAATAATCTGTTTACCCTAAAATCATCTTACAGATTATGCAGTTATTTTTAAAGAATTTATTTTCTATGATTAGAATGTTTTTTTTTTTTTTCGTACTAAAATATATATATATATTTTTTTTAAAGTACATTTTTGAGAAAATAGTTACTTATGTTGTGGAATAATTTCAAGCTTAGACTATAACAATGACTATATTGAGAGGGATAAAAACTTTTAGTCAAAAATAATTTTTCCCCAATATAAAATACAGCAAATAATGTTAAATAAAATATTGAATAGAATATTAATGATATTAATAGGAGTATACAAAGATCTGAAATTATTTTCATTTATTTACCTTGAAAAAAATTTTTAAATTGTATCATGCATCATCGTGTTATAGACTGAAAATTTCGATGAATTGATTCTTACTTACAATTAAAATTATTTTTTTGAACCTTTCATTATATATAATGTGTTTATCATTCTTATATATTTAGCATTTTGTTATTATGAAGTTTATTTTGTTAGTTATATATTTTTATGAAATAGTTCAAATATATTTTTTTCGTTGTATTTTTACATTAAAATAGTCTAAAATGCTTTTCTCTTTTTTTTTATTTCTGTATTGATAGTGTAAATTACTTGTAATTCTTCTAACTCGAATGTGCAATATTTTGAGTCTTGTAACAATATGTTTTTGTTAAACATGCGACTACATCTCTTGTAAAATCAAAATTAGATTGACATGTGTTTTTACATTAGGAATTTCTAATAAAACAAAATATCTTACTAATTTCTATTTTTTACTAATTTTACGAGCGCTTTATTAATTTTCCCTATATTTCTTGACAATTTTAATTTTGGGTATTTAGGTTAGATAACCAAACTTTTTTATCACTTTGATTAGTTAATAGAACATTATCCTGTTGAAGAACTCTTTCATGGCAATTCACCTATACAAAAGTGATTTTACTGTGTGTCTTTAAAGGGAACTCATCCAGACTAAAAGTCTGGGACTGTCTGCTGCGATGGTTACAAACGAGAGCACATTTCCAATGGAGGAAAGAAGGTGTCGATTGGTTTACTCACGACGGCCTACGCTAAGATTAAAACAAAACTATTCACCCCACACCCCTATTCACAGTGGCTTTTCCTCGTATCTATAGTACCTGCCAGGACATGAGACTGGTGTCTGGAGGAGTTCTCCTGAAAGCCGAAATATAGCAGGGGCGTTGTACTTCGGGGGTATCCCGGAATTCAGGGTTTTTCGTATCATTCTTCCGGGTTAAAAAACTAGAAGCAGAAAATGCTAGTTTTGCACAAATATCGCAAAATTCGGCATATTTCAAGACCATTGGTTCACAGACTTCGTGAATCAAAAACTTACATTAATAAATTTTGATGTTCACATGCATTCTTCAACCAATTACGTCCTGCGTTATTCTTCTGCCAATTAGATTGTTTTGGTTTGGCTGATTTTTGCCATTTTGAATATTTGGAACATTGCCGGAATCTGCTAATATGGCTAATCTTATTCACATGATGTTAATATTAAGCATCGATTTTTGTATTTACTTGATTTAAAAGATTACGCTTTGTTATTTGTATTCAGGCGATTTAAAAACCTGACATCATGACTTGAATTCACACGTTTTCAAAACCAAATATAAAGATTTGTACTCGTGCAAGTTTAAAATCTAATGCCGCTTTTTGTATTCACACGTTTTAAAAATCCTATTTTGCAATTGGTATTCACACGTTTTTAATTTCAAACATCGAATTTTGAATTTCTGTAAGTGATTTAAAAACTATGCATCGCAATTCGTATTCAGGAGATCTGAAAATTATGCACGGGGAATCGTATTTAAATTATTCAAAAAGTCAATATCACAATTTGTTTTTAGAGTCTAATATTGCAATTCTTGTGTAAGAAGCAAATTTTTTCTTGAATTAGTTGCTCCAAAGTTGTGATATATTTTGCATTAGTGGGTATATTAATTATAAATGCAAAGAAAGTATGTTAAATATGAAGCCTATAGATTGATTTTTCGCACATAAAATTTTCAAGGTTTTTCACATTTTCCACAATTTCCCCTGCTATAGGTAAACCTAGTGTGAACCCTGAGATACAAATTCTGAATTTTTTTTTTTTTCTTCAAAATATCGAAATGCAAACAAATTATGGTAGGATTATGCAATAAGCAAGTAATCCTGCAATAATTTGTTTATATTTTGTTACATTTTATTCAGCATTTTCATCTTCATGGTTTACTCTTGATATTAACCAAAAAAAAATTTTTATTAAACTTTTAAATATCAATGGAAGTAAAACAGAATTTTACAGTGAAAATTTTATTTCCCGGTATTGCATTTTCTTAATCAGAAAATTAATTATAGACGAAGTTTCTATAGAATTGTGTTAGTTGATTTGTTTTTAACTTAGTATTATTTTAATATAGTTCCGTTAAAATATGCTAAATACTCGAAACAATCTCAAGAAAGAACAGAGCATCAAAGTTGAGAAGTTTTACCTGATCCTCTGTATTTCCAGGACATAGCTCCATCCAACTATCACATGCTTTTTTATCATGGAAAACAATTTTCTTATAACACAGCTTTAAGGCAAAGCTGTATATAGCTATGACTATATTCAGCTATATACATAGCTATAGCAATACTATGTACAGCTTCAAAACTGAGATGTCAAACAGGAATATGGAGATAAAAATTTTGCTAATTTTAGAGCTTTTATTGTGTTGGAAATAGATAATTGAAGCCAGGAAATATTTTACGTGATAAAATAAATTAAAACAGTGTTGCCGGTTCTTGCCGAATGCAATCAACAGGCCGAGATGATTTAAAGATAATATTTCTTTCATAACTTTGTAGTATCCATTGATAACCATGTGGGATTATCAATACACAGCAATTAGTTTTCTCTAAATTCTATTTTTTACTCTACCCTGACTTCCAGGAATTAGCAAAATATAGTTCTATGACCTGGAAAACAGATCATGGTGTGGAGAGTTTTTAAAAAGTGCTTAAAGGTGCTTATTTTCGTTTTTTAAAAGCACTTAGAGGTGCTTTTTTCATTGGGTGCTTTTTAAAAGTGCTTTATTTTTCCCTTTTCGAAAATGAGAATTTTTTCTTTACCATGTCATGTTTCGCCACATATTATGCAAAAGTGTGCTTTTCGCATTGTTCTATTCAATGCTTTCACAATTCATTAAAACACAATATGTTTTAGTGTACCTCAGTCCATAGCGTGTGAAAGTGCCCATCATTTTACATGTTTGATGAAATATTTCAGAGTCCGCATGTGCTTCTACTGAGCTGGGTTCGGTGTGATTATTGCACTCTCGTGTGCAACTCTGCTGCATTTTGCAAGATATTCTCAATTTCAAGCTTCATTTTTCGCCCTCTGAAATCGAACCGAAAAATCTCTCGATCATTTTTCTAATGGCTAATATAATCAGGAAAAGAGGTCTTTGTCAAAAACTAGTTATTTTATCATGATCATGTAAAGTCTTTGAAAATTATTTTGCATTTTGTTGGTGTACATAGTGCTTAAAAATATTTTTTGAGTGCTTAATCACTTAAAGGTGCTTATTTGTTGTTGAAAGATTTGGCTACGCACCCAGTAAGTTGAAAAATATAACAATAATTTATGTTATAATTTTCTTTTCCTCAAAAAAAAAAAACTAATTTTTATTTAATATATTAATATTTGGAAAAACCAAACTAGATTTCCAAAATTTAGATAAGGATGCTTTCTCCAAACGATTAAACACTGTATTCAAATAAAATAAAAAACAATGGAAGAATTTTTTTAAAAGAAAAAAAGAGGTAGAGGAAAAAGATCTGATGACCATAGTGATTCAAAAATCATACATTAACCTTAACATCTACTTGTTATTTAATTTTTTAAAAAATTAGTGTTTATTAAAATTTTTTTTAAAAATAAAGCTTAAATATTAATATTAACTTATAAAAAATAATAATATTAATATTTTTTAAAAAAATAAGTGTCAAACATTAATAAATAAAATTTAAAAAAAAACAATAAGTATTAAGGGACTTTAGATATAAATGATTCAGCAAATAAAATTACATAGAGATAAAAAAAAAAAAAGAAAGTTGCATTTGTGTTTGAAAACTATTCAGTGGTGATACAAGATAATTTCCACTCACTAAGTGTTATGCAATAGATAAAAAGGTTAATTGATTTGCCTGAACAAATATTTGATAAAAGATAAAAATAGACTAAGATGTAAAAAAAGTGACGACTCATTCTTACAATCAGCTTTGAAGTCTGATATAAGTCCAAATAAGCTCATTAGAAAAGAAAAATAATTCCTTATCTGAAAGCAGTGTCATAATTTGAAGTATAGATGGCCTTAGAAGATATGCTAATATGGCAAAAGTTGAATTATAACTTCCCACCACTGATACTTGATGTTGTTATTAAAAGAGTTTATTTTGCCAGTTAATTCAGAGATGCTGAAGTATGAGACAGTTGCTTTCCACTCCTTTTTTTACATGGGGAAAGTTGTTTTTAGGCCCTTAGAGTACAAGTTTTTTTCTGAAAAAACTGATAAAAAATTGTCGTTTATTTTTTCTCTTTTTTTTTTGTTTATTTTATTTAACTGAAAATGAATATATAGGAGTAGTGTAAGTTATTTTTTTCAATTTCAGTTGTGGGGCTGGCTAGGGAGCAGGGGTTGGAGTTTTTTTTATTTTTCAGAAAAACTGGTAAAAAAATTGTTTTTTTTTTCTTCTCTTTTTTTTAAATTTATTTTTAACAGAAAATGAATTTATAGGTTGTAAGTTTTTTTTTCAGTTGTGAGGGTGACTAGGAATCAGGGGTTGGAGTTTTTTTACTAGTTTTTCAGAAAAACTGGTAAAAAAAATTATTATTATTATTTTTTTTTTGTTTAATTTTATTTTTACAGAAAATGAATATATAGGTATAGTGTAAGTTTTTCTTTTGCAATTTCAGTTATGGGACTGTCAAGGGTGTGGGGGTCAGTGTAAAAGTTATGAATAAAATTACTGTACAAAGGATGTTTAAACAAGTTAAACTTATTTTTTCTCGGAAAAACTAGTAAAAAATTATCTTTTTCTCTTCTTTTTTTTATTATTTATTTGACAGAAAATGCATATATAGGTATAGTGTAAGTTATTTTTTTCAATTTCGGTTGTGGGGGCTGACTAGGAATCAGGGGTTGGAGTTTTTTTTTTTTTTTTTAAGTTTTATTTTTTTACAGAAAATGAATATATAGGTATAGTGTAAGTTATTTTTTTCAATTTCAGTTGTGGGACTGACAAGGGTGTGGGGGTCGGTGTAAAAGTTATAAAAAAAATTAGTGTACAAAGAAAGTTTCAACAATTTGATTACAAGTTTATTTTTGAATTTCGAAATACTAAAATTAAGTTAAATCAATATATGAATTAATAATCAATAAATTAAATTAATATTCCGAATAAGCTAATGATCAAAATGCAACACGCAACAATTTACACAAAAAAATACTGCATAGTGGTGTTATCTATGATAAATAAATTTAATTCTAATCTGTCCTATCCATTTTTTCTAGATCCTCAGACAGGCATTGGAAAAGAAATAACGCTAGATACGAGATTGCCCGTGTGAGACACGGGCATGTGCAAATTTGCCCATAACTTTCGCTCGTGTCAGACAAGGGTAAGAGCCGTGGTGCCTCGGGAGAAAGAGCGCTGGCCTCCCAATGAGCTGACCCGGGTTCGATCCCAGCAATTGCTGGTCTATTCGAATTTCGCACCAACCACAGTGCTGACGTAAAATATCCTCAGTGGTAGACGGATCATGGGTTAGAGTCCCCTTGCCGTTGGGCTAACCATGGGAGGTTTTCCTAACCATGTAACACCAATGCGGGTTAGTTCCATAAAAAAAAGTCCTCCAAGAGCGCTCCCAATGCTCGATCCAGGAGCACCCTTGTCTTCTGGATTGGGTTCAAAGTTACAAGGCTAAGGAGTTGAATATTAGCCCAAAAATTGGATTGGCTTTGTCAACGACGGTTATAAAGACACTGTCACTGGTAAATGCGTTACGTTAAAGGGTTAAATTGCCTTTTTTTCTATTCTCATTCTTTTTTGCTTTAAAAAAAAATAGAAACATGCAAATCCTTTCCTAGTTTTGACATTTAAGTATTAGTAATACATATTTTATGTTGGGTTATTTATCCATATTTAATTTTCCCTCTTAGTTTTAGTTTCGCTCTCTCTCTCTCTCTCTTCGACTTTAATTTTCTAAAAAAAGTGAAGTAAAAGAGGAACAAGTAAAAATTTCGTCAGCTTCACTTTTCTTTAAGAAAATGTTAATTCAAATATAATTAGTGATGGAACTTGAATAGAACTTGATGATTGAAATTACTGAAATGTGATAATTACAGAGAAGATTTCTATGAAGTCACGGGGGAGAAAGGGGAGTCACATTCGGATTTAGGTCATTTCATGTATGAATCGTCAAAAAAAGAATGTCAAAGTACGATTTTTTTTAAAAATTTATTTACTTATTTGCAGCGTTGTGTAATTTTGCCAATCCTACTTGAAGATGAGTACCTTTTCACAGATGAAAGTTGACATGGTCGATACCGATTGGTGACCCGGAAATGATGTGAACACGCCTACCTTGACAGAAACTCCCATTTCGATTTGAACACGCCTACTTCGATGAATGGTTCCCATTGAACAGTTGACTTGTGACTGTTGCAATATCCACCTAGCCCTGTTGCTACTCAGTCTCGATCACACACGATGCTGGGCTGTATACACTCGATTGCTAATGGCAACCACTGTCGTGAACTCAATACAGTTCTCACAATCAGCACACAAAATTACGGTGTTCTTAATACAGTTCTCCTGGCTTCTCACAAAACAGCATTGAATCAACTAGTGGTATCCATTCATCAAATTCTATCACAGATATAATTCTGGTGAGGGAGTTCTGTTGTGTATCTACAACTACTAAAATACAATTCCAAGTCACTAGTATGTAAGACATGTTAACTCGATTCTATGTTGGATTGACATCATCAGTAACTACTCTCCCCCACTATCAAAAATTTTAACTGATGATGATTTGGATGATGCTAAAAAATTCTTTTAACGTTAATTGCATCAAGATAACGATATTTATCAAAATTCTAAAAACAGATAAATATATACTCTGCCTTTCAAATGCTACTCAGTGCAGAGAACTGTATTGGTATAACTTTGTTAGAAAAAATTTATAAGGAATCTGAAATATAGCACGCTTTATATCTCAAATTTTGATTGGGTCAAGGCCTTGTATAATGTGTATAGATAAATGCTACCGAATAGAGTATAGTTCGTTCACCAGGAGTTGCCACTTGGCTCCACCTCCTCGTACGAAGAGCTCATTTGAGGGCGGGAGTAAGAGGAGAAACATTTCCGCTCTTGAAATTGAGACAACCCTTAAAGCATGCCAGACGTCTCTTTTTCAATCACTTACTTCGCCATGGGTGAAAGCGAGACGGAAAAGAGGAAAAGCTGGTAGTAAACCCATTTCAGTTTTAACATGTTTTCGGGAGGAGTTAAACTATTCTCTTTTTTCAATTATTCAGCTATATCTACTTTTCTATAAAGAAGGAAGCTGTTTTTTATGTATGCTAAAATTGTAAAAAAAATTACGGTAGTTACAGAAATTTAATGTTTCTTGAAAAAAATGCTACAATGAAAAGCCTTTCGTACCAGTTTTTGCTCTTTTCCGTCTCGCTATATATAGGCTTTCAGCCCTGTACTTCGCTTTATCCTCTGCTGTATAATAATATTTTAATAATAATAGAAATAAATATTTTTGTCATACGATCGCCAAATAGCAACCTTGTTCAGGATTGTTCACATCCTTCTCCTAAAAATAGCGAAATAGATCGTCGGATACCACGTGATGCAGGCGGAGCCAAGTGCCTGCTCCTGGGGAACGAACTATAAGTGTCCACCACCTGTTTATACGTGGAAATTAAATAAAGTTAAAATTAAAAGCATATATATTTAGAATTTTCCTCTATCGTCTCTTCCCATTCGACAGTTGTGTTCCGTCTTAATTGTTTTTGTTTTTTGCTGCATTCTATTTTATTTTTTAAAATTAAACATTTAAATAAAAATGAATGAGGGGGAAATGTGCTATTTTAAACAAATTTTACAAAATGCCTTTTCTAAAACTTACTTTTCGAAAAATTTTTTTAACCTCTTACATTATTCTTGTTACTCTATTCCTTCATTGCTTCTGGTCTCCCTGATACTCATAAATTTTTTTTAAAAAATAATAGGCGATGAAAAGGATTTTTTTTTCCAAATTTAATTATAGGTATTCAGTACTTTTAGAATATTTAATTAAGGAAACACTGAGCAGGTAAATGCTGTGATTTGGTAGTCCTTAAAAAAGGTTGAATTTTTGAAAGAGGTCATATTTTTGAACCTTTATGGTTGGTTAGTGAGGTTAAGGTTGTGAAAGGTTATATTTTTTAAGTGATCTTTTGTTTTTTTCTGACATTAATTTTATAATTTTTTAACCGTCGTTGAACAGCCGACCCAATGAACTAATGTTCAATAATGTAACCTTGTAATTTTGAACCCATTCCAGAAGACAAAGGAACTTCTGAATCACGTATCGGGATAAATTTACCTTCGTGGAGAACTTTTTGATGGAATTAACCCTTATTTGCGTTACATGGAGAGGAAGACCACGAGAACTTACCACGGTTAGCCTGAGGGCACGGGGACTTTGACCCGTCTACCACTGAGGATACTTCACTTGAGCACTGTGGTCAGAGGAAGCCGGATGCGGAATTCATATCGAATGGAGTTGGAAACCGGTTCACTTTATTGCAAGGCGAACGTTTTATTCCCTCAGTCATCGCGGCTCTCTGACATAAATTACACTTTTTCTATCATATTCCTTGACCTAGATAAGGACTGATTTTTGGCTTGGGATAAAATTCTGAGAAAGGCAAGGGCCCTCCCGTGGCTGTCGTACCAGTGAAGAACAAAAGAAATTTGTAATTAAAAAACAATGATGAATATTTTTTTTAAAAATCTTCTCCTCTGACAACTGCTTTTCGTATAACCCTTAAAAAAAACTTACCTCGGTGAGGCTAACTCATATACTACGTCATAGGCTAATTTAATTTTATATTTTATAACCGGCGTTGAAAAAAACTACCTAATCCTGGGTTTAGTACTATCAATGCTGAATTCCATAGCCTTGTAGTTTTGAACCCAATCCAGAAGACAAGGGATCTCCTGGATAAAGCTGCGGGAGGATCTAGCCTTTGTGGAAGACTTATAGATGGAGCTCACCCACTTGCGTTACAAGAAGAAAAGAAACGGGGCAACCTGCACCAGTTAGCCCGACAGCGTGAACGTTCTAGTCCACGGTCCGTCTATCACTGAGAATATTTTACGTTAATACTGTGGTTAGTGTGCGCATGACGCGAAATGCATACTAACCTGCCATCGATGGGATTCAAACATAGATCATCTCATTAAGAGGCGAGCGTTCTATTCCTTGACTAGCAACAAACCACTTTTTTTATAACCGTTGTTGAACAGCCGACCCAATTTTTGGGTTCACGACTACGTAGCCTTGTAATTTTGAACTCAATCCAGAAGACAAGGGAACTCCGGGATCAAGTATTGGGAGAAATTTACCTTCATGGAGGACTTTTTTTAATGGAACTAATCCGCATTTGAGTTACGTGGAGAGGAAGACCACGAGAACCTCTTACAGTTAGCCAGATAGCAAGGGGACTCTAACCCATGATCCGTCTACCACTGAGGATATTTTACGTAGCACTGTGGTCGGTGCGAGCGGGATGGGGAATTCGTATCGACCAGCCACGGCTGGAATTCGAACACTGTTCACCTCATTGGAAGGCGAACGCTCTATCCCCTGAGCCATCGCGGCTTGACAGGCCACCTCAGAAAAAACTAAATTTTGTATTGGTTGGGCATACTTACGTACTACGTCATACGCTAATTAGAAAATCTCTTTTTTTGCAAACCATCGCCGTCTTTTTGCAGCGCGCCAGGCTAATTAGAAAAATCTCCAGTATTTTCTAATAAGCTCTTTTAGGCTTATTACAATGAACAAAAAATACATCATTCATTGCTCGATTTGTTTGCTTTACTTTTCGCCGTTTTTAAATTTCTTTCAGAAATGTTCGATTTTGGAAGTTTTTAAATTCTAAACTCGACTAAAATCAAGCTCTAAAAATACAACTGACCATGGACAAAAATGATGCAGATGATTATTTGAGGAAAAGAAAAATCTTTATTTTTCCTCCCAAAGAAATATTTCTAAGAGCAAAATTAGAACAAAGTAATTAAGCAATTTCGTAGTTCATTCAAGTACTTTATAAGCTATGAATTGCTCTGAAAAAAATTGTTATGGTCAGGAGAGTGGGGGTTCTGAAAAGAAGGTAATTACAGCAAGAATAAAAAAAAAAAAAAAAAAAAAAAAAAAAAAAAAAAAAAAAAAAAAAAAACTGAACATACACATTTATTATTATTTTGAATCTTTGCTTTAAATTAATTTTTATGTAAATATGTCTGGATAATAAATTATGAAAAACAAAAAATGATTTATTTCCTATAAAATATTCCTAATTTAAAATTTTTTTAATATAAGTGAGAGAAGCATTTTGATTTTAAAGGTAATATTTATCTCTTGTATTCTAATTCCCTAAAATTTCATTATCAAATTTAATTTGAAAAATTTTTTTCTTAAATATTTTCCAAAAGCCAATCATTGACCTGTAAAAATTAATTTAAGCAATTATTAGATATTAGATGAAGTTTTAGGGTCCTCTTTCATTTTTTAGAGCCCCTTTCTGAATACAAAAATATAGAATAGATTGCTTGTGATGCCATCTATTGATTATAAATGGACGTAAATTAGTGGAATTATTTAAACTGGAAACAGAATCTTTATTTCTTATATAATACAGAATAAATTCATATTATCAACGTTCCGATGATGTACTGACCTATTTATAAACAGTTTATACATGAATTTGACTGTCTCAAAAATTTATTTCTTAAATATTTTTATACTTTATTGTTACCTTTCTTTTAATAATGAATAAAAATTTTAATTAATTTGACTGAATAAGAATTCTAATTAATGATAATGCATATCTATTTATGTAATTTTAATGCATCAAGCAGTTATTCAACAAAATATTTTTTCTGATTCGGTTCAATATTTTTTTAATGAGAAATTTTAAGTTATCTCATAAAAGCTATTCAATAGAAGAAAAAAAAATGAGAGCTCCATAATTTGAATAATCAACTAAATAAACATGTTAATAAATGAAATATCAAACTGAAATCAAAATCATTAATTTAAAATTTTATCTAATAAAAGGTAAAAATTTAAAATATTATTAAAACCAACAGTATGTGGGAAGGTGAGTAAAAAAATTTTTCGTAAAATTCAAGAAGGGAAACTTTTTAGTGCTGCCATCTGTTATCGAAAGAAAGATATGAATGTTTACGCCAGGCGACAAATAATTAACAAATTAAGGGCCGCTCCAGTGCCGCAATGAATCGTCTCGTTTCTGTTGTCATAACGTTGTATAAAATTTCTTTTAATATTTTAAATTAAAATATTTCTACCGGAAAATTATGAAATCTATATCAGAGCCGCGACGGCGCAGTGATCCATTGAGTGATCAGGTTCGAATCCCAGCGATGGCTGTTCGCATTCGGCTTGCACCGACCACCATGCTGCCGTGGAATATCCTCAGTGGAAGACGGATCATGGGTTAGAATCCCTGGCTAACCGTGGGAGGTTTTCGTGGTTTTTCTCTTTATGTAATGCTAATGCTAGCAAAAAGTAATCCACGAAGGAAAATTTCTCCCAACGCTTGATCCGGGAGTTCATTTGTCTTCTGAATTGGGCTTAAAATTACGAGGCTACGGAGTGGAACATTAGTAGTCTTAAACCCCAAAAATTGGGTCGGCTGTTCAACGATGGTTATAAAATAAAATAAAATCTATATCAACGCTAAATGTTCATTTAAACCACAAGTGTATCAAGGAGCTGGTTTAGATAGAAAATGATCGATTTGATGCTATGGAATCATTGATTTTTAGCTAAAAGGCAATTGAATTTGAAAGAAGAAAAAAATGAATTAGGAATTAGTTTCGGTTGAGAAAGAATTTTCGACTTCTCACGAAATTATGATATTTGAATACATTATCATTCGATTCGATGATACTTAATTAAAAGATAGATATTTCGGAGTAACACTAACATTGCTCTTAACACTTTTTTTTTATCATAAATTAAAATAGGAATTTTAATTTGTTTATGTCGGAGTTAACTTTTGATAGATTTTTTTTATCTATTTGGAATAAAAAGAAATTTTTAATGTCAAAATTATAATGCGAAGCTTTAGATAATTTTTAATGGTGCCTAATACTGTATCAGTATTAGGTTCCTTATATATTAATATTAATTAATTTTTACTGTAAAATATTAATTCATTTTTATTGTAAAATATTAATTTATTTTCACACTAAAAATTCAAAAGTTTTATCATTTCCAAAGTTAAAAATAAAACATTGTAATTAATTTTATTTTATTATTTTTGCTTATTTTATTATTNTGTTTACTGTAAAATATTAATTTATGTTTACTGTAAAATATTAATTTATTTTTATTGTAAAATATTAATTTATTTTCACACTAAAAATTCAAAATTTTTATCATTTCCAAAGTTAAAAATAAAACATTGTAATTAATTTTATTTTATTATTTTTGCTTATTTTATTATTATAATTATTATATTATTATAATCAATGCAATTATCATATTATTATAATTATTATTAAATCATAGTCATTATATACTAAAAAATATGATATTAACTATCTTTTTTTCTCATACAGAATCTTATGATATGATAGTACATAGTTAATGGTTCCCACAACAATCGAAAATTATTAAAAAAAAAAAATTTATTTAGCTTATACATTAGCTGAATATTTTAATCTTTCTTCGAAATTCTAATTGTGAAACTTTAAAAAATGTCAAAATAAAACTGTATGGGATTATTTAGACGAATGAAATATCCTCAAGACAATAAAAGTAAAAAGTTACATATGTTTTGATAGCTGTCACAAAATGTTGGTTATTTTCATAATTTTGTGGCTAGAGCTCAACAATTGTTATTCTGTCGGTCTCACTGCGTTGCGTTGAAGACTAACATATAGAAATCTTTTAAAATAATTAAAAGAAGTCTTGGATACAGTGCTAACCAAATGAAATTAATTATAACTATTCATTTGTTAAAAATATTCTGTAACAGTGCAATCGGTGTGTAGATGGTCTATAACAGTTTAATTAGAATGCAATTTGTTGGAGACAACGCGTTCTATAATTTATCACAGTTTAAAAGGGTCTAATTTTAACTGAATTCTCACTTTGCAGTATCAATATTCATTATAAGAAATAGAATGACAGAATTAAGAGAGTTATCTTTTTAACAACCAAAGTCAAAATTCTTGATGGTCCCATCAAAACAATTTGATTGTTTAGATTGGTTTCCGTGTAATTATTGATGGTCCAAAATCATTTGATGGTCACCATCATCCAACATTTTCCATTATGCTTTCATGGAGTTTGATATACCGGCAAACTTCCATCATTCCATGATGGAAAATACTACTTTAATACAATGATTGTTAACCATCAAGAGAAATTTGATTCTCATGAACCAACAATCCATGATGATCGGTGATGGTCCATGATGGTTCCAACCATACTTTTCCATGATGGTTTAATGGGAATTGCTATTGGTTCTCAGGAATAAACCATCAAAATAATTTGTTTTAAATCTTGGACCATCATAAATCAGTTCGAATACCTTTATCGGATGATTGTTGTTCATGATCGTTCCAACATTTGATTTCTAAGATACTATGATGGAAATTCCTGATGGTTCCACATGAACAAACCATCAAAACAAGTTTTTTTTTTTATTATTTCCAATGAGCTGCACAATCGGTCTTGCCGATGAGTTGGTATCCACTCTTTCAGGACCACCACAATGGGTGAGTTACCGTTGGTCATGTTAATTTCGACGTCTAGTTTCTGCCACACTAGATGGCAGCACCGAGACTCTATTTGGATGCTAAAGTGCACTAGGAATTTAATTTTGCCGGAAATACCAAGAGCCAATCAGGCACTCCAGGGATCTTTCACATGCCGCATAATCATACGACATGGTCGCTGAGGATTTTCTGCATCCCGAAAATCCGGTGTCTGGGCCGGTGATCGAACCCGCAGACTTGGGCTCAGAAGGCCGACGACAAACCAACTGCGCCACCCAGCCACTAAAAACAAGTTGTTATTCTTATATTGGCACATCAAAAATCAGTCCGAATTCCTTCATTGGGACGTTGGTTACCATCAAGAACATAATGATTCACAATTCATTGATGGCTACCATCAAGATTGTGTTCGTCCATCAATGAAAAACCGTCAAAAATTTTGACTTGGGTAATATTTATACGGCTATTATTTCTATGACTATTATTTATGACTGTTATATTTCTATGTCTATTATTTATTTCATACCTTGGACTGCTGCTTATTACAATATTTCAACCCTCTACGCACTACGTTCAGAATGGCAGACAGTTGTTTTACTTTAGTTTACATCCATATACAGTATATGAGAATTTAATACCTATGAAATGATTTGATTTTTCATTCGAATTCTTCTCATACAGTTATGAATTATTTATAACATTAATGCCTCATACAGCCCCGCATTTAAAAATGTTGTGCGTTATTAAGCAATCAATTTAAAAACAGAAAAAATACTATGTTCTATTATACTAATCAATATCACTTTCGAATATTTGCATAAAGTTCACTTATTGTTGATAAATTACTTTAAACTAATATGGAGAAGTAATTGTATAATTTAGTAATTGCAAAGTTTCATTGTTAATAAAAGATACTGTTTTCATAAGACATAGAAGATTTTTACAAAATCTAAAAGTCATAAAGTGAAATTTTTTTTAAATAAATTTATGACCTAGAACCTGTTCCGGACATACTAACATTTCTACAAAAATATGACATCTTTATAAACGTCCTTGAACAGCCGACCCATTTTTTAGGTTTACGACAACTAATGATCAACTATGCAGCCTTGTAATTTTGAACCCAATCCAGAAGACAAGGGAACTGCTAGATCATTTATTAGGAGAAAATTTGCATTTGTGGGGGACTTTTTGATGGAACTAACCCGCATTTGCGTTACAAGGAGAGGAAAATCACGAGAACCTCCGATGGTTAGCTTGACGGAAAGGGGACTCTTACCCATGATCCGCCTACCAATGAGGATATTTCACGGCAGCACTGTGGTCGGTGCAAGCAGGATGCGGAATTCGTATCGACCAGCAATCGCCGAGATTCGAACGTGGTTTACCTCATTGTAAGGCGAACGCTCTATCCCTTGAGTCATCGCGGCTCACCACTTGAAGCATTTTATTTCTTGTTTTATGACCGTCGTTGAACAGCTGACCTAACTTTGGATTTATGACTGCTAATATTCAACTCAGTAGCCTTGTAATTTTGAACCAATCCAGAAGACAAACAAACTCTTGGATCAGTACCCCTAGAGATATTGATTTGTTATGGAAACACGGACTTTGAGACTCGACAGCTTTAACTACGTGCATCAGTCACCATTTACTACACGGGGAGTCTTCGGCCGGCAGGGATCGAACCCACGAACTCTTGGACATGGGCCCAGCGTCCTATACCGATCAGGCTATCCCGGCCTAAATATGATGGTTTGTTACTTTTCCTTATGTGTGATGATTATTAATATATTTCTTTTAAATTTAGCATATGTTATCGTACTAGACTAGTAAATCGCGAGTGCTTTTGGATCATCTATGACGAGTCATTAGAATAAGACAATTTTTTTCGCAATTATTTAAAAATTGAAAAGGAGGAAGCAATGTATTATTTTTTTTCTTCTTCACAAACCTATTATAATTTTGTTTCATTTCAGTAAATAACTTCTTACCTTGCTAGTGCTTACATTTTTAATTATTTTTTGTCCAACAAACCCACATGAATAGCTTTAACAGCATTTCTGCCAGTCATAAATTAATTATGCATCAGCAACAAAATAATGAATTTCGTTAGATTAACAAGGAATACCATGAAAATCGTAACCAATCTTTGTTTACGAATTTGCCGAACGCAGATTAAAGCAAAACTCATAACCAATCTTTCATTCTTTTTTTGTAATTTAACAACCCTTAAACTAAAAATCAATGATGCTTTTATATCAAGTTAATTAATCATAGTCANCTTGAAAAAGACGGTCTCACTTAGTGACAATTCTTCTTCAATTTGAAAAGATTTTGCTTCACCTGTTAATATCCTATAGATTTTCTTCATTGTTTGGAAGTAAGTGTTGTAATAGTGAAAGTTGATAAAAAATAATAAAAATTGGAAAAAATTAACAAAAAACTTTAAAAAATGCATTAAAATGCAAAATACGCCCCCCAAATTTAAGGAAAAATGCCCTATAAATCTAAAAAAAATGCTCTAAAGGACAAAAAATGTCCAAAAATGCAAATGTCATCAAAATCCGGGCCTTACTCATAACCAATCTTTCATTCTTTTTTTGCAATTTAACAACCCTTAAACTAAAAATCAATGATGCTATTATCTCAAGTTAATTATTTATTTAATATATTTAAATAACCTATATAATAAATAACCTTCTAGCCTATTTAATAACTAATTTTTTATTAAAATTCAAAGAAAAACATAGAGCAACTTCAGTTTCAACAGCCTGCGGTGCGATGACGTAGGTCTAACCTTGCTTATTTCCGTTAAGGATTGATGACGTCACAGGCGCTCAATAGAATTCCACAGCAGGAGTAGTAAGTAATAAGTCAATATCTTTTCTTTTCCATGAATAGAAATTTTGTTGAAGGAAGGGGTGTAGGTGATACTGACTGACTGTACTACACAATTGTACTGACTCCTAATCAATTTTGACCTCTGAAGAAGTTTTGTGACTTTGAAATAGATCATTTTGACGGTTGAAAATCATTAATAAGGTACCAGAAGGAGTATTTCTATAACTTTAAGTTACGGTTAGTTTATCAATTCCTATTATTGTAGCGGATGACACTAGGTGTTAATAGAGTTTTTTCAAATATTAATTCATTCATTAAATAGAGATGAGCGTAAAACGAAATGGAATTTCCTGATGGGTTAAGCGTTAGTCATTGTTAAAAATTTTACTATAAGCGATTCAGTGTTTCACATATTTTAAGGATAACATCAATAATAATTTCTAACATATAGTATTTGAGCAAAACAATAGTTTATTGCGCACATTTAAGTATTTAATTACTTTATATTCATTGTGTCGGATTAATCCAAAAAAAGAACATCACGCGGTAGGGTCCACATCACCAAATTTATACTTTTATAGCAGAGCCCCTAAATGAGAGAGAACGACTTATCATTCATTTTGGAGCAAAAGCTTTTTCTACAATAATAAAGAGCTACGAGATTTGGCAACTTATCGCTACAAACGACGTTAACCTCAACGATATTAAATAAAAAATTGTATAAGTACTGCATGCCAATTACATTAATCTTTTTTTTTAATGATTTCAAAGTAAATCTGGCACTAAATTTTATATTAC
Organism: Parasteatoda tepidariorum; assembly: GCF_043381705.1. NCBI lineage: Eukaryota > Metazoa > Arthropoda > Arachnida > Araneae > Theridiidae > Parasteatoda > Parasteatoda tepidariorum. The sequence continues at coordinate 6,001,098 of NC_092208.1, read as the reverse complement.
GGTTAGATTTGGTTTTTTGCAATTTATTTTCAGGCTTTTTTAAATTGTTTTTAAGCAAAATTAAAATAGAAAAAAGCATGTTTTGACCTGAAATATTTTTAAGTCTGTTTTTAAGGTCGAAATAATTAAATTTATAATGCAATATTCTAAATGTAAATGTATGCAATCATGAGAAGTAATAAATTCTGTTTCAACATCAGGAATTAATTTGAAATTGGTTTTTTTAATTGAGACTTTGAAATTTGAATTAAAACATAAAAAGGACAAGTCGAATTAAGATTTTTAGCTATTATTATTATGTAAATAGAATTAATAAAATAAATAGAAACTAGAGTTTTATGGGGAGAGTAAGAAACGACGCGTGACAAATTTTTAAATAATTTACATTAGAAATAAAAACGTTAAAAATAAAGACAAATAGGCAGTATGTAAAAAATCTCTTGAATAAAAAACCATGTTTAAATATAAAAGTACTGCATGTAAACTGGTGCAAAACATGTCATTATTAAAACTCTACAATGCGTCTAATAATTTGATCTAATTATTACAATATAATTATATAATACCTGATATAATAAATATTCTCATTATTTTCTATATTTATAAAATATATGGTCCAATTTATCAATCGTCACATTTATAATTAGCATTTATATTAGATATCGTCTTATTTAACCAATTGATATACGAACGTAAACAAGTGCAAACCGGTTTCAGTCTTGTAAAAACAATAAAACTGTATAGTATCACCTGATAGTTAAAATTTTACATAGAATCTTACAGTGCGTCAAATAATTTCACAATAATTTAATAATTCAAATAATTAATTAATTATCTATATTATATAAAACGCTAATACGTACGTATCAATAAAATAGATGATATTTCTTTTCTCGCGTTGGCAACAGTTTTCATTTTTAATTGCTGGCTTCGGCGCGCAAGAGCACGTATAGCTCGTTCACCAGGAGTTGACACTTGGCTCCGCCTTCATCACGTGGTATACGACGATACTATTTCGCTATTTTTGGGAGAAGGTTGTGAGCAATCCTGAACAATGTTGCTATTTGGCGATCGTTTGGCAAAAATATTTATTTCGCAAACTTTATGTGCATTTTTTTAACAATAAATATTTCATAAATTGGATGATATTTTGCACCCTTTTTTTATGATATTTCTTTCTTTTGAGTGAATAGTTTGTCCTTTATGAGACATTTCGCTGGGGGAACAGCAGTAATTAAATTTAAACTATATTTAATTAGCAAGTGTAACAAAAGGTATCAGATGATAAAGCAAAGTAAGTGACTGAAAAAGAATTCACTTTTTGTGTTTGGCTCAAATTAAGGGTTGTCTCACTTTCAACAACGGAGATGTTTCTCTTCTAACTCCCGCGCTGAAATGAACTCTGCGTCCCAGGAGGTGGAGCCAAGTCTCAACTTCTGGCGAACGAACTATAGTGAGCATCATATGGCTAATCTATATTATATAAAACGCTAATACGTTTTAATTGATAGGCTTCGGCGTGCAAGAGCACGTAGTGAGCATAATCATAATATGTCGAATCGGGTGAATTCAAAAAATTCTCACAAAATTATCTTCATCGAAGCCGATGCTTTACATCTGGCGTTCAGTACTATTTCATATTGTTTTACAACACATGGTTTTAGCCTTCTGGTGGGAAAGACTTTAAAACAAAACTTACGACAATTACTTTTCTCAACAACTGAAATTTAGAATAGTGTGATTAAGAAAAATATGTGAACTGTTTGCAATTTCAAATTAATATTGAAATGCACAGGTTTATAATTTTCTACAGTGAAAAGTTTTTGGAGCTTCAGTGTTCAAAAAAGCATACAAAAGCTAGACGTTAAGAACGTATCCAATGAGCGAGAAAAGCGAGCATTGGATTGCGAAGCAATCCGAAATGAACTGCGAAACCAGTTCCGGGGGTTGACGAGCGCCAGCGAGCAGGGGGTGAAGCCTCCTAGTATATAGTTTAATATCGTATTGTTTCAAGTGTAAAGCACTTAGACTATGGTTTTTTATTTTCTTATGTCGATTGCCACTGATGGAGCTCCAGCAATGGTCGACGAATTTAAAGCTTAAAAAAAGAAGTTTTAATTTATTTATTATCGTTTGTTGTTTTCATTAAGAAAAAAAATTGAAAATTGTGACTTATCATTCTTATACCTTGTTTTTGAATTTTTTCTTCTAACTTTCCTTTGATAAGTGGGTTTGGTCCCGAATATATAGCGGTTCATGTTTTTTCGATCCTATTTTCCGTCTTAGCCTCGTTACTAATTCGATTTGTCTTAATTCAATATAGACATATGAACTCATTTTCTACTTTTTTTTTTATTACTGCGGTTATATTTCAATATACCAAATTAATTTTCTTTTAAATTTATTAAAATTATTTATTTATTTATTATTTCTAGTGACAGAAAATTAGGAATTTTAAATGGTTATTACGCATTTATTATGTCCAAAGTATTAAGAATATTTATGAAGAATTGCCTTCAATTTTTTAATTAATTAAAAATATTAAATAATTAAAAATATTAATTAAAAAATGATAATTAATAACTTAAATACTGATGAACGTTAAATCTGTCGAGTCTCAAAGTCCTCCATGTTCCCACAACAAATCAATACCTCTGGGGGTACTGATCCAGGAGTTTCCTTGTCTTCTGGATTGGTTCAAAATTACAAGGTTACGGAGTTGAACGTAAGTAGTCGTAAACCCATGAAATTGGGTCGGCTGTTCAACGACGGTTATAAAATAAAATANCAGAGGTCGCCAAAGTGGTCTATATAGACCCCCAGGGGTCTATTTAACAAAAGCGGGGGTCGATCTGAGACAGGGGGGCGAATGGGGGTCGATCGGAATCGGAAGGGTCGGAAAAAAAAAACAGTTTTCAATACGCAAATCACACATACCTAATTAAGTATGCAAAATTTGTGAATTTTTTTTTAATTGACTCAATATCAGTTTCTTTATAAAACATAAATTAATAAACGTATATTTGTTGGGGTGAAACAAGTATTTACATACCACCGCGCAGTAGCACGAACTCAGCGCAGTCATGCAGATGTGCGCTTGTCCAAATGTCACGTGTGACGAGCATCGACGTTATAAATGCAAATATCATACGCAGTTTCAGCTATCTTTACAAACTTTGTTGAATAGTTGCAGTGTCATTATTAAAACTTTTATAGTTTTGGATAATTAGTTATTGTTTCGATAAAACCATTCGTTTGGTTTAGATATCAATTTTAATTATCAATGCACAAAAAAGAAGGTAAGCATTAATAATATGGATAAGAACAGCCCGCGACAAAACTATAGCACACTTTGTATTTTTTTACGAAAATTACAAAATTGACCAATTTTGACGAAAATTAAAATTGACCAATTTTGAACCCAACATAGCGAACCTTGCAAAAAAAACACCAGGCACCAGGTTTTGCATAAATAAGAGGTTTTTTTTTTTATACATATTTGCATTAGAAAGAGACACTGAAATAAAAAAATATATATAATATTTATTTTTCAGAAATGTTTCACCTGCTAGAATGGAATTCGAGTTTTTCAGTAAAGAAGATAAGAATACAATAGATGGTCATACTTCAATAGATACTTCCTGTTCATTCATTGCTCTAAACAGGTGTTAGGGGAAAAGAATAAATCAAATATTTCTGGCAGTTATGAATTGGAGTTAAGGGAAGGGGGTCTGAAAAGAAGATATAGAAGGGCTGGTTCATTCCATACTCAAAGCTGAAGCTACGTTTCCCCATCTCATGACGTCACGCTGCACACAGATCTCAAAAATCACAATTTGAGGATATGGAAACTTAGCAGCTTTCGGCTAAGAAATGAGTTGACTGTTCTACCCTTTTCTGATAATTGCTATTAAACTTCACACTGCTAACAAATTATTTTTGTCCAAAAATATAGTATTCATACATTTTCTTGGTATTAAAAAATAATAATAATAAATTTAGAGAAACATTTCAATGGTTGCTGTCATCGCTTACTTACTGCATCTAAGAACATTTTTATAGCAACATAAAGTCCGATAATAATATGCAACTATAAAAGTGTCTTTATATTTGGGATATAATATTTGGTTGCTTTATATTTGGGTTGCTGTCATCGCTTACTTACTGCATCTAAGAACATTTTTATAGCAACATAAAGTCCGATAATAATATGCAACTATAAAAGTGTCTTTATAATTTTAACATTTTTTTTTATATTTATAATTGTAATAGCAATATTTTTGTGTATATTATCATTAGGAAACAAAAATCTTAAATACTAATTACTAAAAAAAAATTATCTTTGAGCATATAATAATGAAAATATTACACTTGCTCATAAATATTTAAAATTGAGGCGCTATAATAATTAAAACACAGATTTTGAATAATGACATTGAAAAATATCTTATTGAATTGAAAGAATTTTTAAGCATTAATAACTTTTATTTTTGAAGTTCAGGATTTTCTTTTCTTTGACCTTGTACATTTTTTTCTTCTTTTTTGTTTAAAGTTATGAGACTGCATAATTTTCAATGGCGAAATTAAAAGTTCGTAAACGTCTTTAAAAAAAAAAAAAAAAAAAAAAAAAAAAAAAAAAAAAAAAAAAAAAAAAAANAAAAAAAAAAAAAAAAAAAAAAAAAAAAACATGAAACATAATATTTCTTTATTCACAGCAGGATAAATTCTTCCAGTTCATTTAATAATTTACTTGATGTCGCCTTTATATTTTCTGAAACAAAACATGAAAAATTGTATTTTCTCATTTTGTGTTGTACAGTCAAACCCCGTTATAGTGAACATGGTTGGTAGTAAACTCCCGGATATAGTGAACTAAATATTCGCTCCCGTGCCTTGCTATACGCATATAATATTACGTTTTTATGTACATCGTGCACCAAAAGAAGAGAGGTAATTGGATATTATGAACTTTATTTCTGTCTTCGTTTGATTTTTTTCCATCATTTTTTGGTAATTTTGAAATTTCTACATAAAAAGCATTTTTGTATTTCGCTTTATGGGTCATTTATTTAAATATTGTGCAATGAAAGGGAGCAGTTCTGAAAAATCAGTTAAAATTGCTTGCAATACGAATATAGCGAACTCCCGGTTATAGTGAAGCGAAATTTCAGCCCCTTGAAGGTTCACTATAGCGGGGTTTGACTATAACAATTCTTGCCTGTCGCTATCACGCAAAGTCATATTTGACTACTACTTTTAAATTTTTGCAATCAGATGAGAAAAAAATGACCTTAAAATAAATAACACAAATGTGGAAAACAATGAAGGTATTGAAATAAGTTTAACGAAAAAATTTATTTTTAAAGCGAGAAGTTGATTCTGCGCCGCCGTGACGTCACTGACTGAAATCGGACGAGTCTCCTCAAAGGGGTGAAGAGATTCAAACAGGATTTTATCTCTCTTTGAATCGCTACACTTACACATCATTCAGAATGTAAAAAGGTAGAGTGATTTTTAATTCGCGATTATAACTTGTATTGTAGTCCCCTCCTAGTTACGCTATCAACTTCGATAAAAATCAGTTTCAAAAACTTGCGTACAAACTATGGTTCAATGGTCCTTTCTCTGAAACAGAAAAAATCATTGCTTATACAAGTGAAGAACTCTGAGTTCATTGCAGGATGAGCGAAAAAAAAAATAATTTGAGTTAATTGAAAAAAAAAAAAAATGGAAGCCTTGGACGCAATAAAGTTCGAAAAATCCTGAACTGAAATAGCTAAGCCGCGATGGCTCAGGTGATACTGCGTCCGCCTTCCAATGAGGCGAACTAGGTTCGAATCCCAGTCGATACGAATTACGCATCCGACATGCACCGACTACAATGTTGAAATGAAATATCCTCAATGGTAGACGTATCATGGGTTAGAGTCCCCGTCCCGTCAGGCTTACCGTGGATGGTTATCGTGGTTTTCCTCTCCATGTGAAGCTAATACTGGTTAGTTCCATCAAAAAGTCCCCCAAGAAAGGCAAATTTCTCTCAGTACTTGATCCAGGAGTTCCCTTGTCTTCTGGATTGGGTTCAAAATTACAAGGCTATGGGGTTGAATAATAGTTGTCGTAAACCCCAAAAAATTGGGTCGGCTGTTCAACGAAGGCTATATTTAGAAGAAAAAAACTGAAATAGCTAAACTATATGGAATTTCTCACACTTAGAGAGTTGAAGGAAATTAAATAAATAAAAAATTCGCAAAACATTTGGAAAAAAAAAATACGCAAGTCATGAAAGCCCTAGAAGAAGAGATTTAAAAAAAAAACTGAATTCTTATAAATTGACTAATTAAACGGGCATCAAGATAAAGTTCAACAGAATTCTTCAAAAGGAATAAAATAATATTACAATATTTATATAGTAACTTTTCATTATAGCATTAATTGGGCTGTGGTGGCTCAGGGGGTTGAGAGGTTGCCTTCCTATGAAGTGAAACGAATTCGAATACCAGTGATGACTTTCCGATACGAATCCGCACCGGGCTTGCACCGACCACAGAGCTGACATAAAATTTGTTTATTCATAACTCGACCGGCCCTATTTAAGGGCATACGAGAGCTGACATGAAATATCGGATCATGGGTTAGAGTCCCTTTGCCGCCAGACTAACCGTGGAAGATTCTCGTGGTTTTCCTCTCCATGTAACGCAAATGCTTTTAAGTTACATCAAAAAGTCCTCCACGAAAGCTAATTTCTCCCAATACTTGATCTTGGAGTTCCCTTGTCTTCTGGAATTAAAAAAATAGTGCGTGGAGTCCCTCCGCGCGGAAGAAGTTAAACTTCGCAACCTGCGACGTTAATTGTAGAAGAATCAGCAGTCGTAGAAGGATCACTAGTTCTATTCAACGACTCTTTTTCCT
>NC_092208.1:5988409-5993696 GCF_043381705.1 Parasteatoda tepidariorum | reverse complement strand
AAAAATATAAATACCTTGCTTTATATTTTTTGAAACGACTCATAATAATTTTAAAGAGTAAAACATTGTTTTAGTTCAATATTTTTACTTCTATTTAAATCATGTCATGAGGCACTTTTAGCCCAATTTTCGCATTTTAAGGGCATTTTTTGCACTTTTAAGGGCATTTTTTGCACTTTTTAAGGGCATTAATTGAGATTTTCTAGGTCATCAAAATCCGGGCTCTAATAATAACTTTTCATTAGCATTGATTGAGGCCCTGATGGCTCAGGGGATAAAGTGTACGTCTCCCACTGAGTTGAACTGGATTCGAATCCCAGTGACGGCTTTCCGATACGAATTCAGCACCCGGTAATGCCAAAGTAAAAATATCCTCAGTGGTTGACGGATCAAGGGATAGAGTCCTTTTGTCGTCAGGCTAATATTGGATGGTTTTTGTGGTTTCCTCTCTATGTAATCCAAGTGCGGGTTAGTTCCATTAAAAGTCCTCGGCGCAGGCAAAAACTTCTCCTGATACTTGATCCAGGAGTTCCCTTGTCTTCTGGATTGGGTTCAAAATTACAAGGCTACGGAGTTGACTATTGGTAGTCGAAAAGCCGAAATTGGGTCTGCTGTTCAACGACGGTTATGAAATAAAAGTAGTGTTGATTTATTTTTTATATTACTTTAAATGACATTTATATTTTATGATACTAATACTGATAGATTTAACTATAATGGTTTATTGATCATAAAGTTTTGTTCATTTAATCAAAACATTGTACAATGTAAATTTTTACAAAAATAAAAAGTAAAGTTTCGTAAATTTTCAACATTAAATAATGAGCTCCTCTTTTAATCGAATAACCCACTTAATTGAATAGAGGTGGCCGGAACTAGTGGTATTCCATTAAGAGGGATTGACAGCGTGTATTTTTGTTCCAAAGAGATTGAAGGAAAGGTTATAACCTATATCTCGAGATGGTTCACACTGGTAACAGTGAAAAACTGGAATTCACAGGGAAATTCACACCCCACTCTGGAAATTCATAGAGCATTATGAATTAACATAAGCAATTTAACACCAATAATTGTAAACCTCATCGAGTGTTTCACTGTATTTATTAGAAAGTGCATTTCTTAAAACAATGTGATAATAAAAATTTTTTTAAAAAAAAATCTCTTCACGATTTTCGAGAGAATTAAAAAAAAAAAAAAATTAACACTGACTTTCAAAAACAGAAATTAGAATAATTAGTTTTATTTATTTAATGTCAAGAGCTCTGTGTGACATATAATAAGTAAATTTAAATTGAAAAACTTGATCCAGAAGTTCCCCTGTCTTCTGGATTGGGTTCAAAATTACAAGGCTACGGAGTTGAACATTAGTTGTCGTAAACCCGAAAATTGGGTCTGCTGCTCAACGACACTCATAAAAGTTACGAATACAGAGAACTTTCGCTACTACGATATCCAATACAACAATAACTCTCTTTATTGCGATAATGTTCCTTGTTCCCAACGAACTTGCATATGAATTAATGTCATGCTTCTCACAATATTACTATATTCTCTGAATCAATAAACCTCTGTTACACGATTTTTTTCCCTCTAATTATCAACCTTATTTTCTCCATTTATTATAGATTTTCAAATAATGTAAAAAATCTTATTTTTATCATCTCTTGCCATTTTTTCCATCTTTTCTGACAAAAGAAGACTCACTGCTGACCACCCTAAGAGCTTCCATTCTTAGAATGTTCCATTCCTATATCTGATTTCATTTCTTTCATGTTAAAAGCTGATCATGAGTCACAAATGACCAAAAGCATCACATTAACACATGAAAAAGAGTTCGTTCTGCAGAGAGTGGGTGGAGCCCCATTCACAAACGAAAATGATTTTCGTTCTTTGGACTCTGCATACTTTGTTGGTCAATTACTAGTTTAAAAAAAAAAAGAGTAAAAAAGCAAAAATATCAGATTATTTTCAATAAAAATGTTTTTCAGGTATGCTTACAATCTTATTTTTGGAATTTATTTCTATTGTTTTTAATATTTTATCCTAATTAACAATCTGCAAATTAATTTTTTGCATAATATAATATATAAGTACATTTATTAAGACACAGATAACATTAAAAAAAAAATCTTATTGCATCCTCAAAGTATGTGGGACCTCGATATATCAATATACTTCTCTGCAACAATATATTTATTTAGTAGCCAAAATATTGTTGTAGCAAGGTTTAACTGTATAATCACTGTTCTTCATATTACAGAAATCTGTAAAATGGTGAGAAATGTTATTCCAAAAATCTTAGGGAATTTAGTTTCGTCTGAAAAGGGACCACCCAGTAAGACTCAAGTTTAACCAATCCTATAAGGCTATAAACTAGTTTTGACTTGAACGTCATAGCAGCAGGAGGAGAACTCCTCCAGACTGAAAGTCTGGAGCTGTCTGCTGCTATGGTAACAAGCGAGAGTGCATTTCTAATGGGGATAAAATGGAGGAAAGAAGGTGTTGATTGGTTTACTCACGCTGACCTATGCCAACATTAAAGCAAAACTATTCACCCTTCACCCCTATTCGAAGTGACCTTTCCTCGTAACCATAGTACCCGCCAAGACGCGAGACGGGTGTCTAGAGGAGTTTTCCTGAAAGCCGCATTATAGTTGGTAGTTTCTATAATCTACTACCCTTCACAATCTTTGGAACATTTTATTGAAGCTCTGAAGACGACGTACTAAACAGCGTGAGTAAAATCAAATAGTTTTTCTTCCTTGTATATTTCTGGATAATCAATGTTCTTTTGCAAGCGCTGAGCGTAGAATTTTTAGTCATATGTTTTGCTTTCGTTTAGTCATATGTTGTACAATTTTTAATAATATTAAGAGCTAAGTGATAATACGTAGTACAATTTTTAGTAATATTAAGTTGTACAATAATTGCCATCTTCCTACTTTAATAAAAAATTTCCTTTGAATTTTGTATTTTAGCAATTCCTTTGGAAATTGAAAAAATTTCGACTGAAATATTTTTTTTTAAGCGTAGAATTTTTAGTAATACTAAGTAGCATAATTTTTAGTAATATTAAGAGCTAAGTAATATTACGCTAACCGCTTTTATAAATACTAAGCGAAGAATTTTTAGTAATATTAAATTGCACAATTTTTAGTAATATTGAGTTGTTGAGTAATTGCCATTTTTCCTTCTTTATTAAAAAAATTCCTTTTATTTAGAAAATCGTCTGGTAATTGAAAAAAAAATTGTATTGAAAAAGATTACTTGAAAAAAAATTCTTTATCTTTTTATCTAAGCATAGAATTTTTAATGATATTAAGTTATACAATTTTTAGGATTATTAAAATTCCTTTAAATTTTGTTTTTTAGTAAATCCTACGGTAATTAGAAAAAGGAAAAACTGAAATATCTTTTTACATAAGCGTAGGATTTTTAATGACATTAAATTGTGCAATTTTTAGTTAGGTACATTAAAATTCCTTTGAATTTTAGAAAATCCTTTGGTAATTTTCGACTGAAATATCTTTTTAAACATTTTATTGCTTTAATGAAAATTAAATGTTGCCTAATAATCAAGCAAATCCCTCATCGAATGTTAAAGTTAAAAATTTATTAAATAAATAAGTACAATTTCATTTTATTTATAGTAATCAAAATATATTTCTTTCTTTATTATATTTTTCAACAAAAAAAAAATGTAGATTTCTTTAAAAAAAATTTTTAATAGGTTTTTTACGAAATTTCAGTATTGGAAAATTATTCAGGAATCTATCACTGAAATACGCGTTTCTAATATGCCATATAAAATTCTAGTTTCTTCATTTTCAGGTATCGTAAAATAGAGGATTAAACTTTTAATAAATGAAAATTTTTAACTTTTCCGACAAGAAAAGTTCTTTTAACCCCTTAACAGAAAAATGAAAAATCATTTTGACTGTTTAATTTTGTTCCTTATATTAATATAAAAATTAGAAAATGCTTTTTTTTTATTATAAAAATGAAATTTTAAATGCAATAACTACTGTATTTATAATTTTTACATTCACATAAGAAAGTAATGGATTACACAAACATCTAATTCAATTAGAGCAAATAAAACAAAATTTTGAAGCTAAATAAAATATTACTAGTAATATAAAAACACAACAATATGATTTTCAATACATAAATTTTATAAATCTTTTACTGTATATCCTAAAAACCCCACCCACATTTCCCTTTTTCTGCTGAAGTCGTTATCGGTGAAAAACTAGGACCACTAATGCCATCTATCTCGAAAAAAGTGAATTAAGTATCCTAAATGAGAAACGAAAGCAACTCGGGCTTCACAAAATAGAAACGTTAATTTTTCTTCTGCCAAAAGTTACTTCGGGTATCACAAATAATGCACATAGTAGTTGCCAGAACTGTATTCGGGCGACACTGACAAGGAGTTAATAAATAAAGATTTGTAACTTTTCCGACAAGAAAATTGTTCTTAAATTGGGATTTTTGAAATTTATCGGAAGATAATTTTTATTATTTTATATTTTATTTATTACCAAAATCGGCATTGAAAAATGTTTCCTTCATTTCATAATTAGACTTAATAAATAGTTAAAACTATCATTGTTTTTTAGACAAGACATAATTTGAAAACATACTTCATTTAATACTTTCATTATTTAATCTGTATCAAAAAACAAACTAAGAACTAAACAGTGTGAGGTGAAAGTTACAACAAGTGTCTTGGTATTGGATTTTTACTGAAATGTCTTCATGCAGTTAAACTACTAAAAGGAGGGGACCAAAATTTCAATTTTTTCATCCAATACTCAGGGGACCAAAATTTCGGTTCACTATAACCATACTGCAAACAATTTTAACTAATTTTTCTGAACTGCTCCCTTTTATTACACATCTATATTATATAAAACGCTAATACGTACGTATGTATCAATAAAACCGATGATATTTCTCTTCTCGCGCTGGCAACAGTTTTCATTTTTAATTGATAGGCTTCGGCCCGCAAGAGCACGTAGTGAACATCATATGTCTAATCGGGTGAATTCTCACCGAATTATCAAAAAAATTCTCACAAAATTATCTTCATCGAAGCCGATGCTTTACATCCGGCGTTCAGTACTATTTCATATTGTTTTACAACACATGGTTTTAGCCCTCTGGTGGGAAAGACTTTAAAACAAAACTTACAACAGTTACTTTTCTCAACAACTGAAATTTAGAATAGTGTGATTAAGAAAAATATGTGAACTGTTTGCAATTTCAAATTAATATTGAAATG
>NC_092208.1:5982589-5987127 GCF_043381705.1 Parasteatoda tepidariorum | reverse complement strand
GTATAGGTATGTGTAAAATTTTAAATATATTTTAAGTAAACTAAGAAATATAGGAAAAAAACCTTGTTTAAATTTTTTTCAATTTAAACTGTTTTTTGTTTTTTTTAACTCAAGAAATTTTCCGGAATTTTGACTTGGGCTCACAATTACCCCTCCCCTGCATTGTGAATTTACTCATCTTTTGTGCTCAACTTTTATAACATTTGTATTTATACAAGACTCTAAGGACTAAGAAACATCTAATTCTTTCCTTATTAAAAGACTAGCTGTTTGCATTCATATTACACAGTATATATTTTAAATCTTAAAATCTAATTTCAATATTCGATATATATAGATAAAAAAAATCATAAGTGATGCGAAGTGTGTGGTCTCGCAAATTTAACCTCTCCTCCACAAAGAAATTTCGAAAGATGATACTTACACAGCTCCTTTTTCTTAACTTAGTGAATAAAAAAAAAAATTTGACGTAAAATTTTGAAATAAATTTTTGCAACGCAACCTTTACGTAATTTGATAACTTCTTTTTCCAGTTGCAATGAAAATATAATAAAAATATAGTATAAGCAAATATTTTTAAAAAATGTGCAACACATAAAAACAAAAACATGCATAACACAGTTTTTTTTTCACATCAAAAATCACATTTTCTTACGTCATCAAATCATTGCATCAGCATTTTGTAAATCAAATTTTTTTACATAAAAAAAATCAAATTGCTGAAGTATTAACTTTGTTACAACTGCGAAAAATATTCTGTAAACGTGAATCGTAGCAGTATTTTATAGAATCATTGTAATGGATAAATAAATAGAGCTTTTATCGCATAAAAATTCACTATCTAATTTCATTATAAGACCAGAAATTTTTGATTTATAGCATCTTTCGTTTTTTTCCTTTTATTATGTAAAATTTCGTACTTAGAAATGCTTGTTATCTACTATTAAAATGGAAGTTCAAAATAATAAATTTATGTATGTTTTAGAAGTAATGTTTCGAAGGAAAAAATCATGTACTGCGAACATTTAGTTAGACTTTGTGGTGCCCCCCTATCCTCTGGTGCCCTAAGCACGTGCTTAATGGTTAATCCGGCCTTGAATATTGCATGTGTATAGCAAGGCACGGGAGAGAACATTTCGTTCTCTATATCCGGGAGTTCACTATGACCCATGTTCATTATAACGGGGTTTGACTGTATTTTGAATTAACTTAATTTAAAATTCCATCTGTTTTCACACGCAGCTTTTTTTTTAAATTTTTTTTTTACGAAATACTTTATACATTATACGCGTAATATAGTTACAGTCAGACCTCTATTTGACGAACGAATTTCTCTATTTTGCGATTTTTTTTCGAGGAATCAGGAACATTTTGGAAATTTCTTTGTAACATAACTTCCAAATAGCGAAATGAATTCTCTATTTAAAGAACTTTTCTCTGACTTTGAGATCGACTTTCCTTATTTCCCAAAATATTTCAGAACATTTCAAAATTGTTAATGCATTTTATGGGGAAAATAACCTTGAATTTATTTTCGAATCCACTTAACTTAGAGAAAGCAGCAAAATCCCTTTCCCTTTTTGTTTGCATTTCAAACAATAAACTCAGACAAAATTTACGAAATATATCAATAGCAAGAAAACTTAAGAGAGCATGTGGTAATATGTGTTTAACATTTATTTTTAAAATAAAAACAGCTATAATTTTATTCATAAATTTAGCTTTTTTTATTAGAAAATGCAGGTAGCATGAGATTATAACACTGGATAATGCTTTGCTCTATTCTTGCTTTCCATGCAGATTTCTTTTATGGTTATGATTTGTAAAACGAATAATGGATATTAGTTTACAAGATAAAGGTGTATCAATTGCTGTTTTAATTATGACTAGTGCTTATGAATTTAAAACCTGTTTTGTGTTTTTCAAGTATTTCAAAAGGTAATTTTCGAGCAAATGAATTTTAATGTTGTACGGGGATGATGTCAAATATTATAATGATTTAATGCAGACGCTATTTTAAGTTACAAAATCAGACGCAAAAACGTTCTTTTTCTGAATAAACATCTTTTTTTTCCCAATCGATTTACATTCCTGATACTGAAGAACATAGGGGGGATGGGCAGCTGAAATCTGGAAAATATGATCTCAATCTCAATAGTTAGGCCAAGAGAGCGGTCATAGGATGAAATTTTTTTTTTATTAATTATATAATAATTAATATAATTTTAAATAAACAATTTTTTTAAAAATTTGATTTGCCAGTAACTATTCTTTTCAAATTTTAACTTTTACAATGCGAAATCGCATTATTTAAAATGATGTAAAATATTTATGTCTCAGAATTCAAAATTTTTTTGACTATCAATTTGTAAAATAATGAATAATTATAAAAATAATTTTTTCGGGATAAAGCTCTCGCCTCCCAATGAGGTGAACCGGGTTCGAATCCCAGCAATGGCTGGTCGATACGATTTCCGTACCCTACTCGCATCGACTACTATGCTGGCGTAAAATATCCTTAGTGGCAGACGCCTCATAGGTTAGAGCCGCCTTGCCACCAGGATAACCATGGGAGGTTTTCATGGTTTTCCTCTCCCTGTAACGCAAATGCGGGTCAGTTCCATCAAAAAGTCCTTCACGAAGGCAAATTTCTCCCGCTACTTGATCCAGGAGCTCCCTAGTCTTCTGAATTCTGTTCAAAATTACAAGGCTACGGAGTTGAACATAAGTAATCATAAACCCAAAAATTGCGTTGGCTGTTCAACGCTTTTTTTAAAATAAAATAAGGTAGTCTGTAGTGAGTCAAGGAATAGAGGGCTAGCCTCCCAATTAGGTGAGCTAGGTTCGAATTCCAGCGGTGGCTGGATGGTAAGAATTTTTCACCCGATGCGCACCAACTGCAGTATTGACGTAAAATATCCTCAGGGAAAGACGGTCTGTGGGTTGGAATGCCTTTGCTCTCAGGCTAACTGTGGGAGTTCATGGTTTTCCTCTCCCTGCAACGAAAATTCGGGTTATTTCCCTCAAAATGTCCTTTCGAAGGCAAATCTCTCCCAATACTTGATGCAGCAATTCCTTGGATTCTAGACCCTAAATTGGGTCGGTTGTTCAACGACGGTTATAAAATAAAAATAAAATAATTGATTGTTGTTGGTTGTTGTTAATTTACGTCAACATACTTCATTTAATACTTTCATTATTTTATCTATATCAAAAAACAAACTAAGAACTAAACAGTGTGAGGTGAAAGTTACAATAAGTGTCTCGGTATTGGATTTTTACTGAAATATCTTCATGCAGTTAAACTATAGTGAACCTTCAAGTAATGTTTATTTAATTACAGTGATTTTACAGTAAATATATCAGTAAAAATCAGGGTATATTAGTTTTCTTTGCGTATTAAAATTTTGCCGTAATTTTACCCGGAAGTATGAGATTTTTTTTATTAGAATTAATGGCGCATGCAGGTGATTTTTTTAGTAGTTTCTATGTCAACATGGCACTTTTCTGGTAGTAGACTTTAATATCCTCTATCAGTTTCTCTGACCGAATAGCATGAAAGAACAACAACAATTTGTTTGATTTTTGCTTTAATTGAATTACTACAGTCAGTATAGTGAGCCTTCAAGGGATCGAAATTTCGGTTCACTATAACCGGAAATTCACTATATCCGCACAGTAAACAATTTTAACAAATTTTTCTGAACTGCTCCCTTTTATTACACATTATTTAAATAAATGACTAATAAAAAGGAGTTCAAAAATAGCTAAAAAAAATATGTAGTAACAAAAAAGTGTGTTAACTTTATTTTTTTTATCTTTTTCTTCATCTATTCTATTTTATTCTTCATCTTGCTTACAAAAAATTTAGGGATGTGAAACTGAGATAGAAGAAGCAAGCAAGAAAGAAATGCTTATGGCTACATTCCACTCAATTAATGGTTTTAAAAATCGGTATATGTATTTTATGTAGAAATTTCAAAAAATGAAGAAAAAAAAATCAGCCGAAGACAGAAAAACGTTCATAATTTCCAGTTTCCTCTCTTCTTTTAGTTCACTATCTTCACAATAAATAATATTGCCAGCCCTGGATTAAGACCTCTTGAGGCCCTAAACACTGAAAATATTTTGGTGCCCCTCTCTAACAATTAAAAATATATCTACTATTAAGTCAAGTGTTAATTCAAAATATAAAATCAAAATTTTTTTAAAAGAAAATATTTAGCCTAATTAAAACAAAAAAATTAAAATAACATAATCAATTGAAAACTTTTCAATTAATATGAAAAAAATAACTTCTGTTTGTGTATAACTACAATGTGCAAAAAAGCAAACACTTTGAATAACTTATGGTCGAAAGTTTGCATTTTTATATACTAAGAATCAAATAGTTTAAATTGGAAAAACAGACAAGTACTTTTACTAAAAAATATATACCTTTTTTTTCCAATTGATTCGAATTCTTGACTCTCGAAATAAATAGCCCTATCTCGAGAATTTTTTAAACGAACTTAAATATTTAGCACATAATAATAAAA
>NC_092208.1:5978531-5982089 GCF_043381705.1 Parasteatoda tepidariorum | reverse complement strand
GTTAAAATCTGATATATCCTTATCAGGGAAAGCCCCCACACCACATAAATTAAATAAATATCATAATTGAGAGTAAGAACTCTTGAGAAGAAAGCCTTCAGATGCTATATTAGGCTTCACCGTTTAAATGTGAATGCATATTAAAAAACAAAAAGATTCCTCAAAACTTTAGTATTGAAAAATAAATAAAATAAATGAAGAAAGATGTATAAAAATATTTACATTACATATGAGTTATTTTTATTATTAAGTATCTTTTATTATTTACCTTAAAAAAATTTTTTTTTTTCATCTTCAAGGTTTATGGAACTTTAAATGGTTTCTCTACATGGTATATATCTCAGTCAGGTATATGCTTTGAATATATGTTCAAGTACAAAAAATATAAAATCTTAAAATATTATTTCAGAAAAAGCAGTATTTATTTCTTCATTTTTACCTTGATGAAGGCTGTTATGTTTAAAACACTTTGGTAAAAATACTTGATTTAAATAGGTTGACTTTAAATACAAAGCATAAATGTACATTTTTTTAAGCAACATGATTCTGATTTTCTCTGGGAGATTTTTAAAGAAAATTATGTCGAAACGTCTGAATCTTAAAAAAAAAAAAATTATTTGTACAAACACTGTGTTTTAAGCTGCTTTGTTTTTATGTTTTCCACTTTTCATAGTACAGCTAAATATATCAGATTAATCACTCTAGTAAGTTGATCACCTGTCTAGTTGTCAAAGGTGGTTTTACGAGAGCTATTTGTCAAGTTCTCAAGTAAGTTAACAAAAACCGTTTTTATCTCATGTATTAAAAGCAAGTAAAATCTTTGTAACCTCATCACCTGCTTATTTTGAAGCCTGAAATAAGTTAAATTTGTCTGGGAAAGTCATTCTAAGTCCTAACTGGGAAAAGTTCTGAAGAAATTTTTTATGACATTAGTTTAACTATTCGAAATTTACTGATTTGATGAAATTATATAAAAAGATATCCTATACCCTTTTTGTGAATTGATAAACTATTAGGCGGTTTTGAATTTAGCTGGATTTTACGAACATATAACAACATCGATTTCAAGATGTTGAAATTAATGTAATGTTAAAGTTTCGTGGGGTATGTTTGAATCTACTATGTCAACCTTCATCAATCAAACAGAACCTCAATATAGAATCGACTAAACAAGATTTATATTCTACTGAATTAATATTCAATTATTGGTGGTAGTTACGCCACATTACTCCACTTCCAGAAATTAATTCTCTGGGAGAAACTTATTTACTTAAACTCCTCTCTGTATTTTTGACCGCTAATTGGTGTGCAAATCAACTGTCTAATGGGGATGTTGCCAAGTTCATATAACGTCTGGAGGCCACCAATGTGGGGAGCTTATTATCGACTATGTCGTCTTTCATCTCTCAAAGGGTACCTCTATATAAAATCGAGTTAACAAGTCTTACATACTGCTGAATTGGTATTTAATACTATTAGTGGTAGTTACGCCATATTATCTTATTACATATAGGTACTAGTGTACTGATATTTTACGAGATTTATTTCTAATAAATACCTGGTATGCATCACTAACAAAACATACGGATTTGTTTTTTTTAAACTAGTTAGTTTAATTATAAATTTATGTCCCAAATTGTAATTGATTCCGGTAATTAATAAAAGTTCTTAGAATTCATGGGGCATTTGATTAAAATATATTGTATGTCATAAAATAAATTAAATGTATCTTTATTTTGATTGGTAACAGGAACAGGTAAGATATAAATGCATAACACGAGCAACGTGAATCACATGAAAAATGTAAAAATAACATAACATGTTGTTTTTGGTAGACGGAAAAAGAGGTCCCGGAAAAAAAAGGTCCCTGGAAAAAAAGGGTCCCTGGAAAAAAAGGTCCCGGTAAAAAAGGTACCTCCATAGGGAAAATCTGAAGGGATATTACCCCTCTCGCTTTCTGGGCAGCATGAATGCTTCTCGCTGTTTCAATGAATATTCTTTTTTTTTCTGTAATAATTCAGATTAGACCATTGAGGTAAGGAGAAGGGTAAGGGGGGGGGACTTATGGGCTGGTTGTATTACGCTTTTTTTTAAAATTTCATATCATTTATTTATTCTTCTTTGATTATTTTTTAAAGCGGGAAGATACTATTTAAATTTTTCAATAATGTTTTATCTTTCTTAAAATAATTTGTTTAAGTGAAAAATGTGTCATTTTCTATTTTAAATTATATTTTGTGAAGAAGTTGCTAATGTGAGGCTTAAAATAGCCAATCGGGACAGCAA
Source organism: Parasteatoda tepidariorum (assembly GCF_043381705.1). NCBI lineage: Eukaryota > Metazoa > Arthropoda > Arachnida > Araneae > Theridiidae > Parasteatoda > Parasteatoda tepidariorum. The sequence continues at coordinate 5,979,803 of NC_092208.1, read as the reverse complement.
AAAGCGCTTCAATCTAAACTTCTCATTTCAAATATTTTCCCCTACATAAGTACCTTTTTTACCGGGACCTTTTTTTCCGGGGACCTTTTTTCCATACCTTTTCTTCCGGAACCTTTTTTTCCAGGTACCTTTTTTTTCCCCTAGAATCGTTGTTTTCACTCTTCCAATGTAAACACGTGTAGTTTTGAGAAAATACCTATTTTAATTCTTACACACCTGCATAAGCTATTTTATTTAAAATAAATATTAAATTTAAATGCTGAATTCTTTTCTCAAGTACTGGAAGTATAAAATAACTGCATTGGAAAATTAGCGAAAGACAAAAAAGTTTTTATTAAAAAACTAGACACGGCTGTTGCTTCAGGATTGAAAAAATTGTTTTAAGCATTTAGTTCTCTAAACAGGAAAAAAAAATGTTAAAAATCGGAAAACTGTAAAATATGCAATAATCTCTTAAATAATTCATTCTTATATTTTCCAAATAAACATGCTTTGCAAAAAGAATAAATGTTCCTTAAAATAGCAATTAATAAAAATAAATGATAAGTGTGAACAATTTGTGCAGTAATTATTATTTTTTTTTATTTTAAAAAGTAAGCTTTCTTAAAAAGTGTTTAAAACTAGATTTAAATAAAGAAATTATTTGCCTTTGTCTAAACTCGTCTCAATCGCTGCTCTTAAATCCACAAATTAAGAATTATAAACTATTTATATCATAATTCTAATGAAATTGGACTTATATATCTTATTTACGTAATATTTCAAAATATCACTTATGACTCTGAAGTTCATATTCAATGGCAATTATTTTTACTTCTTACTAAAAAATTAAGATATTACCATAATATATTTACTTGCAATGCAATTAATCTAATTGCATTTCCTACAATTTTCTGAAACCTAGCCGCAATGGTTGATGCAAAAAAAAAAATGGTGAACGCGTGTGTGAATAAATCAACAAATGCATATTTGCAATGTATTTACGAACTATTCAAAAAATCAATTGGCATTCCCGATTGCAATAAAATATTGCCTTATTTTATTAAAATGTTACGTAAAATAATTTTATATATATATATATATATATATATATATGCAGCGGCTGCTGCTTTTAAGCCAATTTCAAGCTAAACGCCGAAATGTGGCAAACTTACGTCGCCAGTTGGCGATAAGGACAATCACGATTGCAGACCTAACTGCACCTGTTTTTCTTCTCAGTTCGGTCTGTGACGACGCCTGTGTATATTACTGGGACAACCTGTCCGCCACGAT
>NC_092208.1:5907901-5977790 GCF_043381705.1 Parasteatoda tepidariorum | reverse complement strand
TATTATATATATACATATATATATATATATATATATATTATATCTGACTTTGTTATAACTCTAGGAGAGAACTATTTTTACATGTTATTGATTGGTCAAGACCTATATTAAATATGAAACAAATGGGGATCCAATTGTCATTTTAGTAAGAAACGAACTAAAACTGTTGTTTCCGCTTTAAATTCAGTTGATATTTTATCGTTTCAACATTTTATTATTAATCGAATCGTTTGCATATCAGTAGACTAACATTCGGCTCTCGTGTTTATTATTCTTTACTAACTGAATAATAATTCTTTATCTACTGAAGGTGTTAATCAAAGAACTGTTTCAATACTTTGGCAATACATCTGTTAAAGGATATTTATTAAGAAACAGTCGATAATTTCAAAACTCTCTGGTTATTATATTGTTAACTGGATTATGAACCATTTTATACAAACTTCCTATAAAAGAGTAATCAAAAGTTTTAAAAAGCATTCCTTCATCCATGGTTTGTAACAGTATCTACTGCATATAGTACTGCATCTTCTAAAAGTAAGAAAATCGGAAAAAAGATACTAAATTAATTTTATCGAGTTAATTTAATAAGGCATCGAGTTTTTTCCCCCTGTAAAAAAATGGAGTTGTCAAAAACATTTTGAAAGAAAAAATTAGGTAGACTGGTTAGATCCCCCCCCCCCAGGTTTATTTCAAATTTATGAAAATGCAAAATTTTTATCTAAGTTAATTTTTTACTCAGATGCTTTTTTACACAATAATTATTTTTTTGAATAAATTTAGAACATTTCACTGGAAACTACAGTCGATTCAAGTCTTAGAATTATGCACAATAAAGAACACTTTTTTCCTTTTTTTCTTTCTTCTTCTTTAAAAAGACAGTAATCAGTCTTATGGGTAGAAAGGAAGTATCAATGATATAGTGACCTTGAAAGAGTTCACCTCTTGTACTGTCTATTGAAAATTTCAAGCAAACCCCACATGTGACATCACATATTCCTTGCTTCCAGCAACTCTAGGTCAACCCCCTAAAACCGACCTTGAAGAAGTTCACCTGCTGGACAAAACTTTGTACCCCCTTGGAGAAGGAAAGCACAAGACGTCACATAAACACTTCTCTTTTTCAGCAATTTAGAAGGGGTGAAAGGGTAGAAGCACCTGTCTTGACTTTTGGACCCCCACAGGTCTTTGACCTTGTGCTTGTTGCAGGAAGCACTGAAATTCCTATTGAAATTGGTACACTATCACTCATTTTTTAACAACCATATAATAGAGGCGGTGTTTCCAAGAAAGCAGTGTTGTTGGAGGTGACATGCTCAGTATATTAGTTCAGTTTATTTGGTTATATACCCTTCAGAACATGTTTGCTTTCTTTTCATTCATGCAGAAATGTGGCATCTAGGGTGGCATAGGGGGGAGGGGCACCGTTATGTTATACTAGTTTCATCTATTTCAATCCTAGTAAGCTACATTTAAGTTGGCAATATCGATTTGTTAATTATAGTTATCAATTATCAAACAATCAACGAAGACGGAAAATTTTAAACACGTTTTAACACCTCTTACTTCATTTTAACAAATAAACTGATGGTAAATATTTTCATTATTCTGCAGTATCTATCAATATATGTGAAATACAAGGTTGTCACCTTGCCACAATTTGTGATGTTAAAGCGTAATTTATATTCGCCTTCAACTTTTTCTGATAAAAATAAACTTCTGCAATCAAGAGTTTTTGAAACGTGGTTAAATTTGTCTGTTTTAAATTTTGATATATATCTTCCTTTCTACGTAATGAGAATGTTCGATAATTTTTTAAAAAATCTTAAAAAATTAACAAGCGTGTATTTTAAATGACAGATTCAAAATAACAAATAGTAGATGATTTTTATTGCTTTAAGGTTTTAATCGAGGAAATATCTAAACAGTTCTGAAAATGATCAAACACTATTTTTCATATTCAATATAGCAACCCCTTAACTTTCACCTTTTTTTCTTTTATTTTCTTCAGAGATATTATGCCGCTGAATAATACTTCATCAAGAGTTTGTAAAGTACAAAAGAAAAAAAAATATTAAGAAACGGCAAATCGAAAATTTATCCAAAAATCTAATATGGCGAGGTAGAGGCATAAAACTGCAAATGAAATTAAATTGCGAAACCTACTACACCTTAAATGATGTTCCTGGCCATATTATCAGACGCACTATAAGATTTTATGTAAAATATTAATTATCAGGTGATACTATGCAGCTGTATTGTTTTTTATGTGATTGAAACCGGTTTGCATTTGTTTACGCTTCTGTATCAATGGGTAAACATTGTAATGCAATACGTTAAAAATAAATACAAATGGGAAGTATGTAAAAATCTCCTGAATAAAAACCCATTACATGTATGTTTAAATATAAAAATATTGTATGTTTAAATATAAATCATCTCATTATTAAAATATTATAATGCGTCTAATAATTTGATTTATATAATATATATAATATACAAATATAATGTTTGTTATGATAAATATATATATTTATATAATACATCGCCTAATTTATCCCATCGTCGAATTTATATTATATATCGTCTAATTTAACCCATTGATACACGAACATAAACAAGTGCAAACCGGTTTCAGTTGCGTTAAAACAATAATGCTGTGTAGTATCACCTGATAATTAAGATTTTATATAGAATCTTATAGTGCGTGTAATAATTTTGCCAGGGACTGTAAGTAATTTAGTTTAAGCATTTAAATGTAATTTTTTGTGACATATTTGTGTATCAGAAGTTCGTATTGTATAGCAATACTTCGTAAGTTAGATATTTTTTCCCTCTGTCTACCAGATTAGGAAACGCACAAATAGCAGGTAATGTTACTTTCTCCTTGCGATTGATAATGCAAAGGAGAAATACTTCTACAGGCTTCTTGGACGGTAGAAAAAAATCTTGAGGGCATATACTAAGTTAAACGTTATAAATAATGTTCGCATAACGCAACGTCGATATCGATGTATCGAATAACGATAACGTCCCTTCGCAAACTAATATAAAAGAAATTACATTGAAAATAAAATTTTCGTTATTTTGAAGGGAAGAAAGGACAGTTTGGTTTGAAAATTTTATTATCATGGTTTCACAGTTATTAAAAAAAAAAAAAGCTATAATATTGTTTTAGTTATTTATAATTATTTATTCATTTTTTATTTAATAATTATAATTATTATTTTGGGAAGTGTTCATCTGCATTGGAAACTTCTATCAGGGTTATTATTTTCTTAGGAAACTTTACTTTATGTCTGAACCCGTTTCACTTCGTTTAAATTTCGAAGTTTTGGTACTGCATTATATATATTAGTTTTTTTTCCATTCCTTCTAGTTTCTCGGATTTTTCAATAAATGTAAAATAATCTAATTGCAGTAAAATTCTGCATTTTTGCCTCTACATGCCTTTACGGTTTAATTTAAATTGAAAATGTTCTTGGCTTATATTTAATGTAATAAAATAAATTAAAAAATTATATTTTAATTATGTTTTTGAAATTTTATTATGTTGTTGAATTATTAAATTTTAAAGATTACGACATAATTTAAGTACATATATATAAAATTGTAANTGGTTAAATTTGTCTGTTTTAAATTTTGATATATATCTTCCTTTCTACGTAATAGGAATGTTCGAAAATTTTTTAAAAAATCTTAAAAAATTAACAAACGTGTATTTTAAATGACAGATTCAAAATAACAAATAGTAGATGATTGTTATTGCTTTAAGGTTTTAATCCAGGAAATATCTAAACAGTTCTGAAAGTGACCAAACACTATTTTTCATATTCAATATAGCAACCCCTTAACTTTCACCTTTTTTTCTTTTATTTTCTTCAGAGATATTATGCCGCTGAATAATACTACATCAAGAGTTTGTAAAGTACAAAAGAAGAAAAAAAATATTAAGAAAATGTAAGTCAAAGATTAATCCAAAAATCTAATATGGCGAGGTAGAGGCATAAAAGTGCAAATGAAATTAAATTGCGAAACCTACTACACCTTAAATGATGTTCCTGGCCATCTTATTAGCCGCACTATGAGATTTCATGAAAAATTATAATTATCAGGTGATTATCAGTATTGTTTTTACTCCGATGAAACCGGCTTGAGTTTGTTCACGCTTCTGTATCAATTGGTTAACATTGTAATGCAATACGTTAAAAATAAATACAAATGGGAAGTATATAAAAAATCTCCTGAATAAAAACCCATTACATGTATGTTTAAATATAAAAGTATTGCCTATAAACTCGTGCAAATCATGTCATTATTAAAATACTATAATGCGTCTAATAATTTGATTTAATTATTATAATATACAAATATAATGTTTGTTAAGATAAATATATATATTTATATAATACACCGCCTAATTTATCCAATCGTTAAATTTATATCATATATCGTCTAATTTAACCCATTGATACACGAACGTAAACAAGTGCAAACCGGTTTCAGTCACGTTAAAACAATAAAGCTGTGTAGTATCACCTGATAATTAAGATTTTATTTAGATTCTTATAGAACGTCTAATAATTTTGCCAGGGACTGTAAGTAATTTAGTTTAAGCACTTAAATGTAATTTTTGTGACATATTTGTGTATCAGATGTTCATAATGAATAGCAATATTTCGTAAGTTGGATATTTTTTCTCTCCACCTACCAGATTGCGAAATGTACAAATAGCAGGTAATGTTACTTTCTCCTTGAGATGGGTGATGCAAAGGAGAAATACTTCTACAGGCTTCTTGGACGGTAGAAAAAAATCTTGTGGGCATATTTCGAACGAAGTTAACCGTTATAAATAACGTTCGCATAACGCAACGTCGATACCGAACGATATCGATGTATCGAATAACGATAACGTCCCTTCGCAAACTAATATAAAAGAAATTACTTTAAAAACAAATTTTCGTAAATTTGAAGGAAAGAAAGGACAATTTGGTTTGAAATTTTTATCCCACAGTAAGGACAGATAGTACAGAGAAGGAAAAAACATTCATGCCTTGCCCGGGATTNTATTTATTCCTTTTTTATTTAATAATTATCATTATTATTTTAGGAAGTGTTCATCTGCATTGGAAACTTCTATCAGGGTTATTATTTTCTTAGGAAACTTTACTTTACGTCTGAACCCGTATCACTTAGTTTAAATTTCGAAGTTTTGGTACTGCATTATATACATTAGTCTTTTTTCCCCATTCCTTCTAGTTTCTCGGAATTTTCGATAAATATAAAATAATAAAATTGCAGTAAAATTCTGAATTTTTGCTTCTACATGCCTTTATGGTTTAAATTGGCTTATATTTAATGTGATAAAATTAATTTTAATTATGTTTTTGAAATTTTATTATGTTTTTGAATTATTAAATTTTAAAGATTACGACATAATTTAAGTACATATATATAAAATTGTAATCTTTCTGTCCCTTGGTATACAAGATTTATTGTGTAAGATCACGAATATGGATCATCAATTTTAGATTTTATTTATTACGTCAAAAATATTATTGATTTTTATTTCATCATTATTTTTTTATTTATTTTGCAATTAAAGTATAATTTTCTGCCACGATTTACATTTGAAAATGAGCAGTAAGCCTTAATTTGTTTAAATTACTTATTAGTTTTGAAGTGACTAAATTGTGAATATTTTTTTTACTAATGAAAATCAATTAGCAATCTACCCAATATAGTTATCTTGACAAATTTTTAATCATTTCTCCCACTGTAGACATGACTGATAAATACATTGAAAGAGGTTGGCTTATATCGCGATATAGTCTAAAAAGAACTTCTATAACCCTCAGTTATTTCCTAAATATATATTTCTTCACAATTACAAATTGAGCCGTCATAGCTCAAGGGAAGGAGCGTTCGCCTTCCAATGAGGTCATACAGGTTTGAAAGCCAGCAATGACTGGTCAATACAAATTCCGCATCCAGCTTGCACCGACCACAGTGCTGATTTAAAATATCCTCAGTGGTAGACGGTACATGGGTTAAAGTCCCCTTCCCGTCAGGCTAACAGTGAAAGGTTCTCGTGGTTTTTCTCTTCATGTAACGCAAAGGCGAGTTAGTTTCATCAAAAGGTGCTCTCCTAATACTCTATCCAGGAGTTTCCTTGTCTTTTGCATTGGGTTCAAAATTACAAGGATACGGAGTTGAGCATTGGTAGCCGTAAAACCAGGAAATTGGGTTGGCTGTTCAACGACAACTATTTAAAAGAAATAAAATTACAAAGCTAATTATATACGAAATAATTCTTATTTAAAAAAAGAAATTTTTTTTTTGGCAAAGTTTTAAAAATAATTTTGCTTTTTAAGACAAGAGGGATTATCTGAATAACCCTATCTAGCTGAGAAAGTCATTGTAGTAACAGTAAAAAGTAGAAGCAAACTGACGAGAATATAGCTGCAAAGAAGGAAGGCACTCTGGGTATTTTATTGAAAATATTACTTACTGCAATGTAGGCTCAATAAGTATCGTTATTGCTATAATTCCGCAATCTCTGACATTTGTCCTCCGTGCGATTGTGAAGCTCGAAATTCTACATTTATTGTTACAACTGTGCCAAAATTCCTAAAAATTAAGCAGATCATACTTTGTGAATTCTGTTGTTTTTCACATCATCATACAGTTCTGTTTACTTATTTTACAGAAATAGGCCCTGTTAGTAAATTAATTTAAATTAAAACTAGAATGAAGCTCACAGACATTCGCACCTGAAATCCGTATTGAAACTGACCGATTTAGAAATATTTTTTAGATAAATTACAGTTCTAGTTTATTTTTATTCTATTTTTACATTCATCAAAGTTCAATAGATAACATTTTAATATAGAAAACAACAGAAGTAATAATAATTGGATCGAGTGCTACAACTAAAAAGAACTTTTTTTTCTCAATTTTACTATTCTTTACCTTCCTACATAATTCTAGCTGCAGCTGTACTTCTTTGACCAAGATTATGTTTTTCAGCAATTATTTTTTCCCCTGACATTTTTCTCTTTTTCTTCTTTAGCCAACTATCGATATATTACACTAAATAAAGATTAAAAAGAAAGATAAAAAAAGAATTGACATTCTTACAATAGGCACAAAATGATTGATTAATAATTTTTGCAAGCAAAAAAAAAAGGAGAAAAAAAAGTACAAATAAATAAATTAAACAATAAAATAAATGAATAAAAGAAAACAAATTTTTTTACTTGCTCGTGTATTTAATATTCTTTTTCAACGAAAATAAAATTTAATTAAAATTTTGAAAAAAAAATATATGTATTTTTTGCTACGCGCATGTACTAAATTCATTATGCACTAATTAGAGTTTAAAAATAATTTCCTAATTTTTTTTTTACACAGAAATAAAATTCTGAAGAGATTTTTTCTCCTTTACCATTCATCCATATAAAATTTCATGAACAACTTTTCATGGTAACAAGATGCAAAAGAATGTAACACATCCAATTTTTATAAAATCTTCGACATAGATATTATCAGTGATAATGCTAGCATTATCACTGATATTCACTCACTGTCAGTGATAATGCTAGCAGTAGTCCACTCACTGTCTTTCTAACCTCAGACTGCTTAAGGGAGGACCCCGCCCTAAGATGGTAAAATATTAACGTTTTTCTTGAATTTTTTAAAAGTAATAGAGACAATGCAGAGACTCCTTGTTTTTTTATGTTATTTAGCTACAATTTAAGTCTATTTTAAAAAATTTTCTTTTACAAAATAATAACAAATAAGTTGGTGGCAGCTACGTGTGTGGCTGGTCATCAAAAAGTAGCACCCCACTGGCCTCATGGATTTAGAAGTCCTGAAGCATAGGAAAACGATTTTGCTTCGATTTTCTGAAACATAAAGACATTATCTAAAAAGTAGCATAGCGGTTTTTTGATACTCGGAAAATTACCAAAATGGCGGCAACTTAAAAAAAAAGTTAAGTTTTTCATTAAAAAAATATTCATTAAAATACAAATATAAAATCGAAATATAAAAGTATCAAAATTATCCTAAGCTACTTTCTAAAGAATATATTTTTACGTAATTCAAAATAAGGAACATCTTATTTCGTTGTATAGATCATGAGAAAAACGTTAGGCCAGGTCAAAAAACAGCGTTTTGAGAAAAACGTGTTTAAAGTTTTGACTTATGGTAGGGGAAAACGTTTAATTTCACATATATAATGGTTGATAAATGAAATGCCTACAATAAGTTTGTATATACAGTCAACAGAATGGATGAGGCACAAAAAAAGAATGTCGCCTCTCCTAATCCGGCCGAGCCGTCCTTTCTACCTGCTTAGCAACGACACTCTATTCATCCAAACGAAGTTAGGTACCGAGAAATCGTTAAAGACAGACATTAGGAAGGGTACAAAGATTCGAAAAATGCAGTAAATTTTTTTTCGAATTTCTGAAATATTCAGGGTGGGGTCCCCCCTTTATCTCGAAATATTACAATCAGTCTCAATAAATACAACCCCAATTCACTCACACAGCTTATACACCGGCATGTGACAAACCTGGTGAAGGAGCAACCCTTTATGCAGAGTTCCTTCACACTGCTGATCAAAATTCAGAATAGTGAGCAACCCGGCACGAGCGGTGACTACCTTGACGGCCGGGTCACTATACTAACAGAGGAACACCAACTTTGTACATGTAATGTAAATAACTGTAAATATACTATTTTCTTCATTTATACCTATTCTAGTTACAGTTAATTTTAGTGTTTGTCATTCTATGCATATTTCATTAGTATGTTCCAACTTGACAAAGGAGTTTTTTCCTATTTTTCTTTACATTTAAATTGTTTTAACCAACTTATGCCTAACCAATCTCACGTCTGCAAAATTTCGATGAATCGGTAGCCGAGATTTACATGTAACCGCTTAAAGCCGAGATTTCCCTCATTCCTCATACCATCATAAATAAATAAAAAAAAATCAAAGAAATAAAAACTAATTAAAATTTGAAAAAAGGAAATATGTATTTTCCACCACGTGTATGCATTAAATTCATTATGCACTAATTAGAGCTTAAAAATAATTACCTATTTTTTTTTTTAACACAGAAATAAAATTCTGAAGAAATTTCTTCCCATTTACCATTTATCCATATAAATTTCATGAACAGAAATTTTCCACTTTAACAATAACCATCATTCGAAATTCTTCAAAGTAGGGTGTCTGGTCGTTACCTTATCAGTTGTGTTTTCATCCTATTCAAAATTGACAAGCCTGTATTTAACTATTCATTTGTAGTTGAAGCAGTTTTATTATGATTTATTTTTACTATCACACCAGTTATTCTCATGGTTCAACATCTGTTTGCTATTGAACACGAACATGCATTGTTCAAATCACTACAGCACTCGTCAAGAATAAGAGATCTTACCATTCACTATACTCATTATTTCTACTCCTACTTGACCACCCACCTTTAGCTGACCATCTTATCAGCTGTTATTCAGACTGGTGCAGTTAACGGTACCACAGGTTCAAACAATTGTCCGAAACAAAGTTATAGTAGATGTGTAGTGAAGTTGATAAACTGGGTATTCCACAGAGAAGAAATATTCAAACTGCTAAATTGCGTTGTGGAATTTGAAAGTTTGCTATAAAAAGACTTGTGAAACATAAGGTAAGACTGTTTATTTATTTTATTTTTTTTTGTAATTTCTTAGAGCTTATATTATTTAAATATTTATTTCAAAGTGATTTTGAAATTTAATTTAATCGGTCACTGATTATGCTCACTGATTATATGTTATAGTGTTTAGCTGAGTTGTGGGGCTTAAAGGGATTAAGGCAGCGATATTCGTTCAGAAGTGTTGAGAACCCGGTTGAAATTCTTTACACGAATAGAAAAGCTTTTTAATTCTGTTTTTTAATTGCAGAGGGGAATTTTATATGTATTTATATAATTTTTAGTGTGAAATATGCAGCAGACATTTAGTTTTTAAAGGAATGTAGAAACGATCGCTGATTTCACAAACTTAAAATTAGTACTTTTTTATTTTTTTTATTTATCTATTACTCTTTTATTTTTTTTTTATCTATTACTCTTTTATTTTTTTATTTATCTATTACTTTTTTGCAGAGAAATCTTTTTATATTTCTTAGTAAATAAATTTTAATTTTTTTTACCTTCATTTTAGTTATTACAGTTTCATTTTTATTCATTGCTTAAATAATGTATTTTTTAACTAAATTTTTATATTTTAAATTTGAATCCGATATTATTATTAAATATTTCGGAATTATTCAAACTATTTCCTCGCTCTTTTTTTGTATGTAATATATTTCATGATTTCAATTACCTCTAATGAGTATAAAAGAAAATTTAAATAATTTATGAGTTGATTATCAGATGAAGAGAGAAATATTTTGCAAAAAAAATTTTTTACTCATAATATTCAATTGTAATACCCTATTACCTACATTGCGAAAAAAGAGTGATCTTGAACCATACACCGAAAAGCCATTACATTATAACCACCCTCCATCTATAACAATGGGCTCGCCCAGGTCTTTGTGGTATCTCGCCTCGGAACAATATTTTCATGGGACACATTAGGACCCATAATTCTCATAGAACAATCCCTGACGTCTGTAAGTTACTTGAACATAGTAGCAGACCAGGTTCACCCATTCACGGCAACAGTTTTTCCTGAGGGGGATGGTGTTTACCAACAGGATAATGCACCATGTAATAAGGGTCGAATCGTCATGGATTGGTTCGAGGAACATTCCAGTGACTTTCAAGTCATGTCTTGGCCCCCAAATTCCCCTGACCTTAATCCAATAGAGCATTTAAGGTCCTACTTGGAAAACCAAGTTCGTGCTGCCACGCTACCCCCCTCGCAATGGGAGGGAATTGGAGGACCAGTTGGTGAGCGCTTGGTACCAGATACCTCAATCAGTACTTTGTGGAATCAATGCCAAGGCTGGTGTTAGCAGTTTTGAGGGCTAAAAGTGGTCCTACATGTTATTAGCAGGGTGGACATAATGTAATGGCTCTTCGGTGTAAGTGTAAACAGTAATTAAATGCTGACTATATACTAACAATTAATAATATAGACTAAAAATTAGCTAAATATTATAAGTTAATGGCAAATGATTTGTTATGTGAATTAAAATTTAATGATATTAAATTAATTAAAATTGATATTTATTATATTATAAAATATTTCATAGATATTTCAGCCTGAATGCAGATTCCTGGAAAAGTTTTTTATTGAGTGTATAAAATTTTTCTCGGTGCTTAGTAATAATTAATTCATATAGTTTAGCCATAAAGTATACATCAACTTCATTTGATGTTTGCTAGTTATAAGGGATTTCTAAAAAAAAAATTTCAGTTTTTCTTTAAATGTAATAATTTAATTAGATGTTTTTAAATGTAATAATTTAATTAGATGTTTAGTACGTAATTAATTACATTTGATATATATTGAATAATCAATTGTCTCGAATTCCTTTTAATGCATGCTAGCTATTAGAGATTTCTAGAAGAAAATTTCAGTTTTTCATGAAGTGTAAAAATTTATTCTTAATGTTAAGTACATAATTAATGAATATAACTTAATTCTATTTCATATCTTTTGAATAATCTAATTTTCATTGCAATTTCCATTCGTATGCTAACTGTAAGGGATTTCTAGATATTTGTGAGTTTCACTAATTCGTTGACTAATTTCAATTTACGTTTCATTAAATATTCCTGACATTCAGCATTTATATGTTTATTAGAGAATATCAGTAGTTATCAGTGAGTGTCAGTAGTCAGTATATATAAGTTGTCATCCATAAAGTTATGTGCTATTATTCTCTAGTTTAGAAAAAATTAATTAGAAAAAATTTATAAAATTAGAGCTTTTTAATACTTTTACATGCACAACAATAAATAACTGACTTACAATAGTAGTAACTACAGTGAACTTACTAAAAATACTAATTAAACAATAATAATTCAGATTTAAGAACTTTATAATGCAAATGAGCATATTAATTTTCTCTTCCATGTATAACTTATATTTGTAAGCTTTATATCCTGATCACATCTTTCCAAAAATTATGCTCTTTACTTTTCAAAACGATCTTTATGTGTCTCAATTACTTACAACATCATAATTTTATAACATTTACTTGGATATATCTAATTCACCTTTCTCTGGTTCTTTATGTAAAATGACTTTTAGGAAAATATTTTATAATATTTACACATTACATTTTGAGGTAAATATTTTCTATTGCACTTGTTGTTCAAACTCGCACCATAGTTTAAATTTTGCTATTTTCAAAACGTATTTTTTCATCAGTTTTAACAAGAACTTCTCTATTTTCTCGTTTTTTATCACTTAACGTACCAGAAGTTTCTGTTGATATCCATTGTGACTATATAAATTCTTTCTTTTGATAATTTTATATGTTGCTTCGCGGCTCAGAATCTAAAAAACAAGATTTCGTTTTTTTCTATTTTTTAAGATTTCTTACCGTTCGAGAGTTATTGTAATATTAAGTGGGGTTTTTTTTTCAAGATTTGCTCAACTTTTTTGCTTTAAATATTGATTATTTATACATTGTTGTATAAAAATTCTTTTTCCTCCACGACATCTTTCTTTTTTTAAATCTCTTTCGAGTGGATGTTACTTAAATATAGAAAAAAAAAAGAGTGAAAGATTGCTTGTTGATGTGTATAAAACTTTACATTTATAGCAAAATTTTTGAAAAATAATAATGATTAATGATAACTGTTCTTTATTTTAATTGCTATGAGTTTCGTTAAACGATAATTATTACTTCTAATTTATTTCTTCGCAATGAATCACACATTCTGTGTTTTTCAAGTTAAACTTTTTTCTTTTTTTCATGTTAAGATGATTATTTTTAAAATCCACGTGACCGTCCAATATTTTCTGATTAACATTTCAAAAAATATTTTTACGTAAAACTAGAATAATTGTATATTTTAAAACATAAATATTCCCTGACTTTTTCTAAACCGGTTGAGAGACCGGTTTCGGGGACTGGCGAGCTAAGCTTCCAGCTTCCTTTTTCAAAAAAGTAAGAAATTCTTATAATATGGCTTCGATTTATTAAAACCAATTGATATTTTTCTTAACTATAGGATAGTGTGATTATTAATTAGAAAATGAACATTTGGTCCAAGACCTTTTCCCGAAGTTTCCCTTTCTTAAAATGTTGTACATTTGCTATAAGTGAATAATGAACATTATTTTTACTATTTGCAACGCTTTAAGCGATTTTTTCCCCTTCATGCTTAGCTTTCTCAAAATTTATCGTATATGAGACATGTTAAAGTTGCATTTGCCTTATTTAAATGCACTTGTTGAAATAGACTAAACATGATATTATTTTTTAGATTTGATTGTTACTTCAAAAATTAATAGCTATTAAACTTGTAGTAAAAATAAAATTTAGGTTTGTCTATGGAATGTAACTACAGAGTTGAAATTTAAAGTTAATGAGAACATTTCGCATTATAATTTTAACAAGAGTTTCTTTTTTTCTATTTTCATAACTTATAACTGTTCGAATGTTATTGCAAACTTAAGTGGTTTTTTTTGTTGTTTATTTCAAGATTTGTTCAGCTTTTTTGCTTGAAATGTTGATTCTTTATCCATAGTTGCATAAAGTTAATTTTTTTTCTCACGAGATCTATATTTCTTAATACCACGTTCTAGTGGATGTTGATTAAATAAAGAAGAAAAAGAGCGAGGTTGCATGCTCCTTGATATAAATCTTAACATTTACTGAAGCTTTACTTTTTTTGAAGCTTTTTTATCCGAAAATATTGTACACTTTCATCATAAATACTACAAAAAGTTAAAAAAAACATTATTTCTATAATTTATAACATTTTAAACGCCTTATTTTTTCGTAAATGTTTAGCTTTCTTAAAATTTAACGTACAGCAAAAATATAAAAAAAATATTCTTATTGAAACATACCAAAAATTATTTTATTTTCAGATTTTTCTTTCTTAAAGCTATGGCCGCACAGAATATGGCACCATTACAGAAAAAAGAAGCTGAATATACATTCATTGGTTCAATGGATGCTGTAAGTTTGTTTTGAATTTTTATTAAGATCAGTGTCTTTATTTTGTTTTTCATTTCAATTATATTCCATTCTCAAATTTAATAACTTATTATAGACATTTGTTTATAGTTTACTTAAAAAACATCTTTTTTTTACTCATTAACTTATTACTTTTACCCCAAGACTAAAACAATAATATTAAAATTTAAACTCCAGTTTTTTCAACCAAAATATAAGAAAAATAAATTTTGAAAAGTTGAGAAATGAATTTTTCTCATAAGTTCAGCACTGTACATTGTTGTATTGAACAGCATACAGTTCTTTTCTTACTTTAATTAGTTCAGACATAACAGCGTCGATATTTACTATCTTACAGTTCTAAATAAACGAATTTCAATGGGAGTAAATTATGTCAGATTCTTTATTCTATATTTTTTATTCTATGCAGATGTGAAGATCAAATTCATTGGAAAGAAACTATAAATACCTTAAATGTTTTATTGTATCCGAACTGTATCTGAACTTTTATTGTATCAGTACTTAAAGCAGTGTTTAAATTGAATTTTATTTTGCAACTGATTTAAATGAAGATCTTTAGCAGTTGTCCTAATCTAGTTTTGAAGTTTATTTATGACACATTTTTTTTAAATACTCAATTAAAATTTTAATTTCATGTTTTATAAGCGGAAGTCCCAAAATTTGAAATATAAAGTTAATTTTAGAATTTTATAAAATAATTTTTTACAAAAATAAGAGGATATATTTAATAATAAAATTTACAATTTTTTAATGTTATGCCAACAGCTCTGCAATAAATTGGAACTCATAAGTTTCAAAATTCAAACTAGAATCTTAAAATTTATTTTAAACTAATCATAAAATACTACATACATGTTTTAATCGTAAAATACAACTAAATGCAGTAAAAAAAACGTAAAGTAGAACTTAATGCAGTGTTTGATTTTGAATTTTATTCACATGCAACTGGTGAAAATCTTCAGCAGTTATTTTAATTCAGTTTCGAAGTTTACTTATGTTATTTTTTTCTGTTTTCAGCTCCCATTGGGAAATACTAAATCAAAGCATGTTAAAAGTGAAGAGGACGAGAAACATACAGAAGAAATGGTTTGTATTTTTTTGCAATATTTTTTATACAGTATAATCAAAAACTTGCAAATAAAAGTAATATTTTATGTAATATTTTCTTATGCTTATTGCTTTTAAACAGAATTTGAAAATTAAAGCAATCCTCTTTAATTTATTTAAGTCATATTTTTGTTTTAATTTTCTGTAAGTATCAATTAAAGTTAAAAATATTTTTTAATTGACGAAATACGTATTAAATTTTTATTTTAAAATTTGAAGTTATTTTGATCAATTAGAACATTAAAATATAAGGCTCTTAAAACTACCCAAATTAACACTACTTTATAAAAAAGCCTCATTAGAAGAATTAAATATTTTAAAGTTTTGAAAACTTGATGAAAACATTGAAGTGAAGGTAAAAACAAATTGCTACAGAGGGAAATTTATTTATAAGTTTAAAACCTTGCACAAAGAAAAACATTAGCAAAGTCCTCTTTTTTTATTCAAAAAAGCATTGTCTACTTTTTTCTGTAGGATAATTCAAATTTTTTGATAGTAAGCAATTGTGTAATGGTGTTGTTAATCAAGTTTCATTATATGTATTTTTAAAGGTTTAGCATGGTTAGAAAATCTTTAAAAGTTTAAAATATATTTTTAGTTTATAGTTATATATTTTTTTCTTTTTAAAACAATAGCATTTTAAAAATATTCAGAAATTGTTTTAAAACAAATCTTGAATTATACGAAAACAATCAGTGTATCTGATTATTTTAAAGTCCCCAACGTTATTTTTTAACTAGCTTAAGCCAAAAACTTCCGGGATTGTGTTTTTCATCGATTAGGAAACATTATTGCCGATACCTAACCGAAATTCTTTAAATTCCTAAAAGTAACCTATGTTGCTAATACATATAAGGATATAAGAAGAAGGAAGGATATATGAGTTCCAACACTAACATGCACAGTTTTTTATTTGGAAGATTAATACATAAATGCGATAGTGCATAAGGGTATGTAATAAATACGATAATACATATGGATACATACTAAGTAGGATAATAAGTACAATAATGCATCGTACATAAGGATACGATAATGCACAATGGTGCATAGTAATCATGATAATAAATGACTAGTTTGAGCGAGCTTTTAAATTTCTGCTAAATGCACTAGCTGAAATAAATTTGTCTTTCTTTATAGATCAAGCTAGAAGAAGAGCTGGCGTTTTATGAGGAGAGGAATCTAATTCATCATCAGGGCATGAGAACAATTACACAGAAATTATTTCAGGATATTTCAAGAAGATGTAATTTCAGAAAGATGTTTGATGTGTGCTTGGAAGTTTTGAGCAAAATAAATTCAAAGGAGAGCATCACCTGTTCTCTTAAGCCTTTGCATGAAATCTGTCCATCAATCGACGAGAAGCCCACCGACAAGATCACCGGGGTTGATCTGAGGGCAATGCTGCTTGCTGAGAATATTCAGGAAGGAATTTTCAGGTTGTTTTCCAATCTTCAAAGATTGAAGCAGTTCCGCGTTGAGCAAGAGCAAAAGATAGCCACAGTCACCTCTGAAAGAGATTCTGCAATTGAAAAAAACATGTCCTTGCAGGAAGAGCTATACAATTTGAGTACAAGCCATGCAGCTATGGATCAGGCTTTGAAAGCATCAATGGTAGATAAGTTGCAACATTTGAAGATAGAGGGTTTGCAGGAATCATTGTTTGAAAGCTCTATACAGAATGGTGTTCTGAAGCTGTGCGATCAGCTCATACGTTTATCTCAAAAATGTGATCTGCAAGAGAAGAAGATTGCAGCAATTTCTGAAGAGAGAGACATTATCGGACAATCGCGTGATTCTATGGTGATTGAAACGGGTAATTTGAGCAAAACCTATGAATCTGAAAAGCAGTTCTCCGATTATTCAAAGATTGATATTATGTCTGAAGAAATAAAAAATCTACATCTTGAACTGGAAAAAGAGCGTTCACGTGAGTGTCATAATTATTGCATTAACCATTGTTTACGAGAGGAAAACGGAGCTAATGAAATCGAAATCAATTCGTTGGAGGATGAATTATTCACAGAGAGGTTTCTGAACAAAGAAGAAACTAGTCGAATGGAAATATTACATCTGGAAAAATCAAATTCCGAAAATTTATCTGCAACGCGATTGTGTTGTTTGGATAAGAAGACTCAAATTCTTTTAGAAAAGTCGCATTCTTTCCAAGAACATTTGGAAAAAAGAGCTGATGATCTGCTGATGATTGTGGACAATTTTTTAGACAAGTTTAACGCACCTTCTTTTGAACATACAGATCTCGAAGAAAACACTGTGGTTGAGGAGAACTCTACGCTAGTAAATAACGGTAGTTCAGAGGATTTGAACAACAATGAAATCCTCACTTCTGATTTGTTTCTAGATAAAACGTCCCCTGAAGAAGTTCATCTTGAAACTCCTCCTGGCTCTTTCCCCGAAAATGCAGAATCTTCTCCCGGATTTAAAGAAACGGGAGAAGTTACAGAGAATTTCAGGGAGGAAGAGTTAGTCATGCTAATCAAGCGTTTGCGTTTATGTTAATCAAGGTTGTCACTGAAATGTAGGGAGACAATGAAATCTTAAGAAGATTAATGGTTAATTTGGGAAGTTCTTAAAACATTCAGAATGGGCTGTATTGTACAAGTGATCACACTAAAATCTATCTCAAATGTGTTCAATCTAGCAATGGAACTATTAATTAAAATATTTTGAATTTATCTAATGGTATTTTTTGAGCTTAAGGTAACTAGATTCTTTTTTTAAAAACCAATTTTTTAAGTGATTTGAAAGACCGATTTGATTCCTTGATTTATAATTTTCTTTTATTAGATGACTAGTAACTTTGTATGAATGTTTAAAAGAATCTTAAAGGCATAAAATATACAATTTAAGTGTAAATTAATGAATATAGGAGAATAAATTTGAACTTTTAAATGTTAAATGTAATTAAAATAATTCTCTCTAAAATACATTTAATGAAACTCACCATCACATGATAAAATAAACTATCTGATAGGAATTTATTATTTTTCAATTTATGAAAATACATACACACTTGTTGGTTTACTACTTATCAAAAGTTTAAGATACGCATGTTCAGAAACAAATTTAAAACAACTGAGATCGATAAAGAATAATTTCTATCAAATCTAGAAAAAATATTCTCTACAACTAAGAATACTTCTTAGCAAACAGCTTAAAAGATGTTTACGTCTGCTCTTGTGATATTGATAAAATTTAAATAATAATTCAACAGAAACTAAAAAAAATACTTCAGATAAAGCTATAATATATTAAACATTTTTCTAAACTTTATTAAGGCATTTTTTTCTGTACAAAATTATACATTTTCTTGCTTTTTCATTTCTGTATTGATTTTTGAGGTCATTGCTCAGAAAATATTAATTTCATGGAGGCAAAATTAAGTAGATATTTTACTGCTTTTTCATCTTCATAATTATTAGAAATTCAAGTATGTCCTTTCCCGTTCTAGGGGAGACATTTCAGATACAACAATTTTATGAAAAAGGTATTCACAGAAAGTGTTTAAATTCTTTTAATTTCCTAATTTTTTAAAAGATGCTAAAATATCTATTTTTAATTTAATCTAAATTTTTCATATTAATTTAGTTTTTTTTATCTCGGAATTGTTAAATCAAATGACTTAAGAAATGGAAGTTGCATAACTGTTTGTTGCATAGGAAAAAAATGAAATTTCTTCTTTATGTTGTGTAGAGCTTTTCTGATAATAGTATGACTATAGAAAATGCAATACTTGCTACAGCATAGCTGCCAACTCTACTGGATTGTCCAATAGACTACTGGATTTTTCTAATTTTTTCCTGGTCTACTAGTTTAATTATAATTCTCCTTGTTTTTGCACATTTTAGAATATTCCCTAAAATTGAATATGTTTCCTAAAAAATCGCAATTGAAATAGAATTTTTGTACAGATTATTGCTTGCTTGATTATTTAAATAAGGTTTAAAAATACGTAATGAAGTGAACCACATTTATAGAAATCACTTTAAAGCTTTTTTTTGTTCTAAAGTGTTCATTTTATTTTTGTTCAGAGCTCTCTTTTCAAATTAAATAAAAAAATCTAAAATCTTTGAATTATTTTTAATGAAATAAATGTCTATTAATATTCGAAATTATAAGTAAGTATACATTTCAAGTATGTTTAATGTGCTTTCATAACTGGAAATTATTGCAGTCTTTCTATTTTGATGACTATAAAAATCCCTAAAACTCCCTATGTGTAAAATATTTAGTACATTACGCAACAAATATCATGGAATTTATATTTCGTAAAATCTACTGGATTTTTTTTCCTATCCTTGTTGGCAGCTCTGGATAAAAGAAGCCATTCTATTAAAATCGATAATATGTGAGCTTAACAAAGATTTTATTTAACATAAATGTTAAATAAGCTGAAGTTAAACTAAATTTCATGTTGAGGTGATAAAGTGTTATTATAAATATGTTTTTTTTATTTAAATCAGTAATATTTTTTCAAAAAGAAAATCTAAAGGAATGAAAATTGTTTTGTCTATTTTACTCGATGGCGAACTTCAGAACACGTATCGGTTCCTCGACGGTATTCTTAAGAACACGTATCGGTTCCTTTGAACCAGTTTTTGAAATGCAGCTAAATAGTATAAAGTTTTCTGCTTTTAAAATTTTGATAAGCATCTTTGTTTTTATGCACTCAGCAATAAAATATTTTATAAACATCGTCCAACTCAGTTTTTAACAATTTAAACTAAAAAAAAATTACATTTCAAAAAACCAAAAAACTAGCAAATGTGTTGTTTTCAATAACTTACTCAGAATCACATATTGCTTATTTTTGTCACTTAAAGATTTCGAGGAAGAAAAAAAAATCAAAATTATCGAGCGTTTTCATTTTTAATCAAATGAAACGACCTCTTTTTCTCTGACTTCTTGTCAAGCATTTTACTTCTAAATCACCAATAGTCTGCTTTGTACAATACAAAATGTTGCGAAAGCAGAAACTAAAAATTTAATCAACGAAATTAAAAATCCAAGATAGGGATTTTCTTTAGTACGGTTAAAAGCAAAACTGAGTCTTATTCGGCCTATCTTCATAGAAAGACAGTCCGACTTCTATTTAACGAACTTTAATTTTGCGAATTTCTCTATTTTGAGATTTTTGTCGAAGAACCAAGAACATTGTGGAAATTTCTTCGTAAAATAACTTTCAAATAGCGAGGTGAATTTAATGAACTTTTCTTAGAGATTCACTTTCCCTATTTTCGGAAATATTTCAGAACATTTCATACTTGTTAACGCATTTTATGGGGGGAATGACCTTGAATTGATTTTTGAAGCCACTTAACTATTAAAGAAAGCAGTAAAATCCCTTTTCATTTTCGCCTGCATTTCAAGCGAAAAACTTTGACAAAATTAACGGATTTTATTAGTGGCAATTAAATTTAAGAACGCATATAGTAATTCATGTTTAAAATTACGTTTATGTTAAATGCAGCTACATAATTTTACACATAAATGTAGCTTTTTTTTACTCAAAAATGTATGTGGCGTGATAGTGTAACACTGGATAATGTTTTGCTTTATTCCTATTTTCCATGCAGATTTCTTTCATTTTGAAGATTTATAAAATGAATCAAAATAAAGGTGCATCAATTGTTATTTTAGTTATGTCTAGTGCTTATGAATTTAAAACAAGTTTTGTGTTGCTTAAGTATTTCAGAAAGTAATTTTCTATTTAACGAATTTTCCATATAACGAACTTATTTAGCGAGTTCGTTAAATAGAGGCCCGACTGCATTTTTTGTTTTTCGAAAAGAGCATTGTAAAACTTTGTTTAGGAGAGTTGCATTCCCTAAAAACCTTCATTTATTCATAAATAATTATTTTTTGCATGCAAATCAAGAGTTGGATTCGGTCATAGAAAAGTTGAATGAACAATTCGAAGAGTTGAAGTTGAGACAATGTGAAGAATATTCAAATTACTTGGAGGCGAGGACGATAATCTATTCCCAATTAATTGATAGAGCCGAAAAGTCAATGGAAAGAGTAATTGTTGAACAATATCATGATCCTGAATGTTATCATAGTCACATGAAGATAATGCAAAATAAAGAAGAAACCGCGAAAGATCAATTAATTTTCAAAAATGAACAGCTTTCTGTAGAATTGAAAGCAAAGGAAGTGAGAAACAAAAAATCAGAAGAAATTGTTTGTGATTTTACTCATTTTCAGCCCGGTGAAATTTCTGTCACGTCTTTCATAAGTGATGAAACGGATAAAAAAGATGAGGAATTATTGAAAATATCAGAGCAATCAAATTATTTTGTTGAAAACAAAGACTCCTGTGAAGTTTAAAACTCGGTGCACTTCCTATACAAAAAGTAGTGGAAGAATTAAAAACGTATTTTGCTTATAACTATGAAAACATACAGGAAAATAAAGGTATTGCAGATGAGCAAAGTTACGAAATTTTGCTTCAACAGCTCTTCTCACACGAAAAAATGCTAGAAGAACTTTTACTATATTTCAATACGCAGAATCAAACTATGCCAAAGGAAGAAGTGGATGAAAATTTAATGAACATTTGTCTATACAACTCTCCTTAAACAAGAAAGTGATGGTAGAGCTAAGTGATTTTTTTTCTAACAAGCACAAAAAGCCATCAGATGATACTGTTATTGATAAACAGAACCAGACAGAGGACTCAGTTGTTGGGGAAGAGAAAGATGATGAAATACTGGATCTCAGAAAAAAGAATCAGACTCTATCAGAAAGCACTGCAGTTAAAAACAGTGACAAACACTCAATACTTCCGCTCTCCAGGCACAAGAAACTGTTGGCGGAACTGAATCATTATTTTTCTACTAAACATCAAACAGAAAACCATAAAAACCCGGCCCTTCCCCTCTCTATCCATGAAAAAGATTTGAATGAGCTTAATGATTACTTTGGCAATAAGCATAAAACTCCATTAGATGTTGGTAAAAGCGAAGTTTACGATGCACTCTTAGACTATCAGCATCATTTACACTTGATAATGATGATTGAAATGAACTCTCTTTTCAATAAAGGGGTGGCTTGTGAATCAAATTGCACTTTGAAAGCTGATTCTTATCAATTCATTCAGAAAGGCACAGAAGTAAGACTCTGGCCTTTTCAGTAACAGATGAGACGTCTGTTACTGAAAAGGCCAGACCTGTTAGTGCAGCTATGAATGCTAAGCGATGGTCAACTTATTCAGAGTAACTTTCAAACTATTATTTCTTAATTTCTCACATAGGTCTCGTTAGGCCGGGAAAGCCTGGTTGGTAAGGCGCTGGGCCCATGTTCGAGAGATCGTGGCTTCGATATCTGCCGGCCGAAGACTCCCCGGGCAGTAAATGGTGACAGACGCACGTTAAACTTGTTGAGTCTCAAAGTCCTCCACTTTCTCACAAGAAATCATACCTCTGGTGCGTACTGATCTAAGACTTTTTTCTTCTCTTCTGTATTGGGTTCAAAATTACAAACCTACGGAGTTGAACATTAGTAGTCTTAAACCTAGAAATTGGTCCGATTGTTCAACGACTGTTATAAAATAAAATAAAATAGGTATTTTTAACTAGATCACATATTGAAAGAAAAAAACAACATGCATACATCTTCATTTTCTTTTTGAATGGAATTTAGTATTGAAAAGTCGTTTTAAATGCCCGTTTAATTCTTTAAGAAAATGAACTTATTAGAAGTGTTTTCATTATTTTATTTTTAATTTTCAAAAGGTAATTGAATGATAAAATTAAACTTTACAGTATGTAATAAGGAAAGCGGAATTATCTTAATAAATATATTCAATTTTGCTATTCCAGTTGCTAATTTGTTGTGTGTGGAATACTTAATTGATATGTTTAAACTTGAATCCATTTTCCATAGGAAGTGATGCTGCCAGTATCATTTATCTGAATTTATATTTTCATATATGGAATTAGGAAATTTAACACTGTATTTATTTTTTTCACATTTTACAATTTATTTTGTTATGCTTACAAACTAGTTTCTTACACAAGCAATAGTATGTTTCTTTTGTGGTCAACTCAGAAGCTTTAACTTAACGAAATTAATTCCTTTTAGCCTTCGATAATATTTCATTCACTTAACGAAATTCTAATATGTAACCCAATGGCACAGAAAAGTTTTTGTTCGATCATTTTTTGAAAGTACTTCTTAATAGCAATCCTAAACGATATTTATTTCAGAGATCAACCTGAAATATAATCAAGTTATCAAGTTTTGCTCTATTTTAATATATAGGATGAATTTAGTTTTCATAGTAGAGGTCAACTGACGGTTTTAATTTTTTTTTTAAATGTCTCAAAGGAATATTTTTCTGTTTTTTTAAAATTATTTTAAAATTTTCTTGCTCTTCATTTATCGGTTAAGATTTAATTATCTTTTTTTGCAGGATTTGACTTTTTATTATTTATTTTTAATCTTACAGTGCTTTCGGTTTATCCTAAGACATGATGTTCATTGTGAATTTATTTGATTCTTTTTATTTCTTTTAAGGAAAACCTGGTGTGATGACCTGGGCATACCATGGTGCCCTGAATACGATGATAAAGACAACGTAATGCTGGTGCAACACCATGAATCGCTTTCCTCACATCTCCAAGAGAATTCAGTCCCGCAGTGGACTGATCGTTAAGACACAGTTCCCAGCANATGAATCGCTTTTCTCAGATCTCCAAGAGAATTCACCTCTAAATAATGACAACCGAGATTGGATTCATAATTCAGAAAGCGTTTCCCAGACTATTTACTCTCAACCGTTGTCTTGCTGGGATCTTCAAGCTGATGATTGGATGAATTTCATTCAAAAGCAGGACATCGATTTCAACGAGAATGTTCGAGAAAGTTTAGTGGAAGAAAAAGGTAGTGAAGAGTTGCGTGTGCCAGAAAAAGTTAACACAGTTGACAAGATTGTTTCTAAAGACAAGCACATGACTGAGGAGCTGCTAACAGGAAATGAATTTGAGGGAAGGTTGGTTGACGAAATCATTGAATATGAAATTAATGCCACGCTTGAGGAGGCTATTCAATTTAGTTAACGAAATATTCTCCTATTTGGACGAACCTGATCAACAAGAAATTGCTCAAAAAACATTGATTCAGTTGAAGAAGAGGAGTTAGGCGATGTAACCGAAAATCATACGGACACACAGGAAGAGTTTGAAGATAGCATTATAATGAATCCGGTGTCTTTCGTGTCAATGTGCGTTTTGATTGTAATTTTTATTTGGCTTCATGTTTATTGTCTGATGTTTTCCTGATTTATCTCTCTGTCAAAAATAAATAATTTTCCTGTTATATAGGTGTTTTCTAGTTATTTCTTGTTATATTTATTTCTTATTATATTTCGATTATTTATTTTTCGTTTAATTGATATATTTTTTTAGTGGATAGTCGTCTCATTTTCGTGTTGTTTCATTGAAATGTTTCGTGAATTGGTTTGAAGAGCGTAGCAACAGTTTCCATGGTTTCCTAGATTTTAATTATAAACTGATTGATGCATTCCATAGAAACAGGCAGGGCTCAAAGTTGTTCTTAAGAAACGAATATGTCCTTAAATGTTCTTAATCATTAAACATTTCCCTAAATGTCCTGAAATTTTTGCGATTTTTGCAAATTTTCGTTGAAGTTAACAGGAAGAAAAAACATTATTTACATAAAAAAGAATTGAGGAAATTTCAATTTTAGAAATTTCATAATGTTGCTTTTTCCATTTCTGATTTATTAATATCAAAGTTTTAATTGCTTCTTCTATTTTAAAAAGAGCCCGGTGTACCTATAATTTACATATAATATTACGTTTGCTTTAACTATATTCGTAATGTATGATCTCTTATCAGCGAAACACAAGAAATGAACTAATTGATTTTAAACAAAAATTTTGTGATAGCAACGTTCTCAAAAAATAATTGATACTTGTCAAATTTGGATTATTAAATTTAAAGGCAACTTAAAGTAAAAAACGAAGCTATGTTTTTTCGTCTCATTCCTGTATTCAATTAAATGTTTGTGCAAATCTACTTTTGAGAAAATACAACATTTACGACTTTTTTATGGTTTTGAAATTTAAATGTTACCTGAATTTTTCGGCTAAAAATGTTAGTTAGTACATAGTACTTTTAACTAATTATCGAGTCGTTAAAAATGCCTGATGTGTGAATGTAAAATTATTTTGACATTACAAAGAATTATTCACAAATCTTTGAATTAAAATTCATATTAAATGCTTGGTTTGATTTCCTGAAAATATTTCTACGGGTGCTTTTGGGTTTGTTTCAAGTGTTTTGTTAAGTAAAATTTCAGATTAGAAAATGATAAAGTTACGTAAGTATTTTTCCACTTAATATCAGTGAAAAAATAATTGAAAGAAAACTTATGCAAGTAAGTAATTTGAATATTTTTAAATTTTCTTTAAGGCCTTAATTATTACAAAAAATAAAAATTTAAAAATTTGAGATATAATTTTATTTTAATCCTTTTGGAAATGAATGACATATAGTTATATTTTAGGGGAATTTTTTTTTAAAAGTAGAATTTGAACTCAATTCGAATGTAAATTTAACTTTGTAATTATGTAGTGTGAGTTTTATTATATAATTTCAGGATATAAATAACGAATGATAATTGTGAAATTACAAACGGCTAAATTTATGACTTTTATATAGCATGTCTTACAAACTAACAAATTCAATTGAGATTTTGATATAATAGGCTCACACACATTTCTAAAAAAATTTAAGAATACATTTTAAAATTAAATACCTGATAATTATTAATGATATAAAATTCGTCAGAAAACCCATTGTATTAAAAAAAGAAAAAAAATATCAATAATATCAATAAAAGTTGCGATGCAGTATTATTTTTTAATTAAATTTGAAATATTCAAAAAAATCAGCTGAACATAAGATATACTTTGGAAAAAGAGGGAGGAAAATAGATGATAGCAAATTTCGCTAATATAATTTCATTTAGTATTTCTATATTGCTAAGTAAATAATGCATGAAATCACATTATTAAACTATTTTTCTATGTTTTATTTCAAATTATATCACCGAATTATTCAACTATCATCCCAATCTTCTTGCTAATTTCAAAAATAAAAAATGCCGCAGAAAATACAGAAAATATCAAATCCAATTACATATAGCATAAAACTAATGCAATATAATATTATAGTGAATGCTAGATAATATCAGTTAGCATAGAATCTAATAATCATAATGCAGAGCAAACAGCGATCTTTTGTTTCTTTCTAATATTAGAAAGTTGTGCAAGATAAGGATAGATTTTACTGATTTTCTGTTTTGTCCTACGTGCAACTTGGGTTATTCAGAATTTGATTTTATTACGAAATAATATTTCACAAACAAAGAAAAAAAAACTTAAAACATTAATTGATGCTAATAATTAGTAATGAATATGTCAATATCGAACCGAAAATAGTAAAGATCAAACTACGAGAAAAATAAAGGCTTTCCCAAGCAGATAATGCAGTGATCGGTCTGTCTGTTATCATTTGAACATTTTTAATCATAGACTCAGACATCTGCAATTTAGAATCAGTGTACTTCTCAATAAACCTTCTAGAAGCATTCACATTCCTCTGCGATTCTAAACTCACCTGGGCACAAACAACAATGACCGCGATCAAGAAGATCAGAGCACTCAGTGCCTTCAGGCTTTGAGTTAGAAGAATTTCGAGCGAGTAATCTCTGCCAATCAAAGCGTAAAATACTTCAGAAATCAGTATAATTGAAGTTGCCACTATAAACATAAACGAAGGTGAAGAAAATATACATTGAATATGTTCAACCAAATCTCCTACAGCACTGATTATTTTTGAAACCCGTATTATTTGCTCAACAGAACCATCAACTTGAAATTGTTTCAGTATTTGTCTGTAACAATGATACACTTGGCACACACGATAGCATATCGTGCAGTATAGCACGGTAAACACTCCTGTCGCTAAAGGATGCAACAAAAACCAGCAGAAACGCTTGAATGCAATAATTATGGTGAAATCTAATTGATCAAACGCTATTCTTGTATTTTCTGGTACATGTAGAAGAAGGTATGCATTGTAATTATTGCTTGCCAAAAATATCATCAGCACAGGAATAGCAATACAAGTTAATAAAATGACGGTAACTGCAATGCTGCCATATGGAACATTATTTTGTCGTTTTACTTTCATAATTTTAGTTACTTGTTCCAATCTTCTAATAACTAACTTTATTTTCTTTTGCTTAATATATACAGAAAACCACATGACAAGAATCGATAAGTTGCTCAAAGTGTGAGCGATAACTGGTTTTAAAAACTCCAAACTGCTGTTAACAAATCGAATACCTGTAACAAGATTGTCTAAGAACATTGTGAGAATGCAAACTGAGAAAACGTACTTCAGAAATCGTCTATAAACTTTATTCTTAGTCCAGGCATTATCAGAAACATCTATACCAAAGATTTTAAGCAATAGCTTCAGAGATTTATAAATCAAGCGATTGTTCATCATGTGATTATTTGATATGACCAAGCTAAAATTTATAAGAATAAACAAATGACTAGTTTTTTCAATCACAATAAGTAATTAAATAAAATTATATCGTTTCGTTCTTTTTTTCGAAGAAAAAAAATTATGATTCCATTTTAAAATAAAACATTGAAAAAGGCATACAAGATTATTCGTTTATATTTCATTCACACATGTAATTTTTGGAAGCAGAATTTTTAATTTTTGTTGATTATTTTTATACAATACTTATTGATACCGGGAACTAACTAATATCTTAAATACGAACCTCGTGTAATGCTTTCAAACGATTTATAAATTTCAAGAAAAATTCTCCTAAAAGAGAACTATCTGTAAAAAATTGAAGTTAAAGTTCTTCTTCATGATAATCATTACTTAACGCTGGCAGATATAGATTATTTGGTATCTCAAAGAAACTGTACCGTAATAAATTATCTCCCGGTTTTTTAGAAGTATCAATAAAGTGAATATCGCAAAAATATTAAATCATTACAAATGTAACAAGAAAAAAAAATTATCATTAAATAATAAATTAATGTAAGGTGAGATAAATTAAATTATACACATAAAAGAAAAACTGTTTCCATATTAAATTATTTTCATCTCAAAAAGCACGTAAAAATCAATAACACTCCAGAAAAATATCCATTCAAATTTCTTTTCGCTCCTTTTTACATCTGATTAAATAAACAATTTTAAACTTTAAGAACATGAATTGTGTAGACAAGACGAAGAAAAGCATGGCATTGGATTGAATAGATCAATTTAAATGGGTACAAAAACTGATTTTTACCAATTTATCAAAAATACAACGCAAACAAGAGAGATTTTAATGTAAATAACAATCTAGTTGATGTGTTAGAATTATTTATCAAGATTCTTTTTTTCAACTCTAAATATTAAACTATATGAATCATTCTGTCAAGTATTAATAATGTAAAGCGTCAAAATTTTGCCTCTAAGTTTTTTTTCTATTATTGAAAAAATTTTTTTTAAAGTGATTTTAGTACGGTTGGTGACAATCCGATTTTCATGTTTATTATGATATATTTGTCCATGTTTGTAATCATATAACTAAATACGATTTTTCGATAAAGGAATCAAAAGAAAAGTCAGTAATAGTTAGTCAATATAATTTTCAACTGATGAGAGTGCAAAACATTTTAATACGTATTAAAATGAACTTACACTACTTTTAACAGTATCGCCTAAGTAGTCTCATTTCATCCTTTCATTTATTTATGATTAAGTTTAAGTTATTTTGCTTTGGTTAATGCTAAAAACAATCTGTAGCTCAATCAATCATGTTTTTTAATTGTTTCATTTGTCTAGAATTAAAGAGATATATTCTCTTACTTATCTAAATATTAGCTAATAAAGAATAATTCAGTATTTTAAAACCTCTAATAATGCTTGCAGAATAAATAGTCCCTAACGAAATAAAATGCATTTCATGCCTTAAATAATATTGTCAGTTATTAGAGAATAAGTGAATTCAGCACTAAATCGAAAAAGTTTTATCACAGGAAAAATAAATCATTTATCTGTATATAGTTTACCTTTAATCCACTGTACATAATTAATCATACAATCAGACAACTCTAGTTTAGCATTTGATTTAATTTTAGTTGACAAGATAGAATTACTTCTACTATAAGATTCTAATCTTGAAAACAAGCAATCAATGGATGAACGATTTCTTGAAATGAAAACAGAAACCACAAAATAATGAGTTCCTGAACAACCGAGTGATGAGAAAACACCTCACTTTGCTTACGATTTTGGTCCTAACCTCACGATCTGCTTATACTAAAACAAGTATTTTCTCAAACTTCAGAACGAAAAATATCGATTTTTTTCGAAAACTGCTTAAGCTATAAAGAGTGTTAAAACGTGTATAATTTTTAGTATTTATTCAAAGGAAATATATTTGATACTATACTATGCTGCAAATTAAGAAGAAACCAATATTCCCATGGAGAGAACCTGTTTGCATCTAAGTGAGCGCCAAATTTTTGCCAAGCTCCAAGCGAGAACGTAAATCAACATCGCCAACTCTTTAAGTGACGTTGCACAGCCCGTTTTTTTTTTCTTGCTTTCTTAAATCGTGTGAAATGAGGAAAACAAAACTTATTGAACAATCAATTAACAAGTTATAGGAATTGATAAAAATGATATCGAAAAATCAATCAAAATATACATCTTTCTATTCTCACAAAAAAAAAGATCATGAAAGAATGATAAATATTGCTTTTTGCCGACGATTTTCTTCTACAATGAAATAAAAGAAAAAATTCCTTACCTCGCATTTGATTTGTTAAGAGCATGTCAGCGTAAGACGGGTCATTTTTATTGGTCCAAATGCTCTTTCAACGTCATATAGTAGTTTCTTTTTCAAGAAAAAAGGTTCTTATTTTTTGAAATATGTCACCAAGTCTGGGATTCCAGCACGACTTCGAAAAGTATTGAAATGTAAAAGTAATTATAAAAAATTGGCTTAAAGTTTTAGTTTACAAATTCCCTATAAATAAATTTATACAAAAATGGATAAATGTACGTGATTACAGTGAATTTAACTCAACGGAAGTACCATTGAAAGGCTTTATGTTGTGGCCATATACTTTCCTTATGATAATTGATATAGATAATTTTATGATATAAATAATTTTACATATAGTTCTTCAATGGCTACGTATTGTAGACGCCAATAAGTGTTAATCATTTTGTTTTATAGAGTTTTTGTATTATTTTAGCTAGACAACCAGATAATAAGTAGGTTATTGCAGGTATATATGTGAAATTTTATGATGAGTACTTTGGTAATGCATAATCTAGGACATAGTACACAATACAATACAACTAAAAGAAGAAATACATTTTTTAAAAGTGTAGAATGGAATTGTAAACTTGTAGTTATACAATAAAAGTATGAAACAAGACTATTGAAGGTATAGAACGGGATTATTAAAACTATAAAATGGAATATTGAAAGTATAGAAATGGGATATTGAAAATCCGAAAATTTAGTATTATTAAATTTATAAAAAAAGGATTTAAAGGTTAATATTGCAAATTCACCTACAAAATAAAATTCAGAAAATATGCTTTAAAAACAAGTAACAAACATTACATTTACAGTCCCTGGCCAAATTATTAGACGAAATATAAGATTCTTTGTTAAATCTTATTTATCAGGTTTATCGTTTTTACTTGGCTGAAACTAACATGGAACCAGCAAGCGAAGTCGAGCACTTTACGGTAGAACAATTTAACGAGGACCCATACCGCACACCCTCGGTCCCTGCGCAGACTAACCCAAGTGGTTACCCACCCCTCACCCTGACCGCAGCCAGTGATGCTTGACTTCAGTGATCTGCTGGGAACCGTGTCTTAACGATCAGCCTCACTGTGGGACTGCCTTCCAATGAGACGAACCATGTTGAAATCCCAGCTATGGCTGGTTCATACGAATTCCGCATTCAGTTCGCACCGACCACAGTGCTGACGTGAAATATTCTCAGTGGCAGATGGATCATGGGTTAGAGTCCTCTTTCTATCAGGCTAACCGAGGAAGGTTTTCGTGGTTTTCCTCTCCATGTAACGCAAATTCGGGTAACTTCCATCAAAAAAGCCTTTCCACGAAGGCGTTCTTCTACCAATACTTGATCCATTAGTTCCGTTGTCTTCTGGATTGGGTTAAAAATTACATGGCTACGGAGTAGAGCATTAATAGTCGTAAACCCAAAACTTTGGGTCGGTTGCTCAAAGACAGTTATATTTTATAACCGTCGTTGAACAGCAGACCCAACTTTTTGGGTTTACGACTACTAATGCCTTGCACGAAGGCGAGGGGATACTTATCCATATTCCGAGAGCCACTGAGAATATTTTACGTCAGAATTGTGATTGGTGCAAGCCGGGTGCGGAATTCGTATCGACCAGCTGTCGCTGGGATTGGAACCTGGGTTACCTCAGTGGGAGGCAAGCGCTATATTCCTTGAGAAAAATGGTCACTTACTGATGCATTTTATTTCATAACCGTCGTTGAAAAGCCGACCCAATTTTTTTGGTTTACGACTACTAATGTTCAACTCCGTCGCCTTCTAAGTTTGAATCCAATCCAGAAAACAAAAGAACTCCTGGAATAAGTCTTAGGAGAAATTTGCCTTCGTGGAGCACTTTTTGATGGAACTAACCCTCGTTTAGTTTTATGGAAAAGAAAACCATGGAAACTTCCCACTGTTAGCCTGATGGCAAGTTGACTCTAACCAATGATTCGTCTACTACTGAGAATATTTTACGTCCACACT
This sequence comes from Parasteatoda tepidariorum, assembly GCF_043381705.1. Taxonomy (NCBI): domain Eukaryota; kingdom Metazoa; phylum Arthropoda; class Arachnida; order Araneae; family Theridiidae; genus Parasteatoda; species Parasteatoda tepidariorum. The sequence goes on along the minus strand of NC_092208.1, from coordinate 5,945,625 downwards.
ATGATCGGTGTGAATCGGATGCAGAAATTGTTTTCGCCACTACTGCGGTTCGAACCTGGTTCACCTCATTGGGAGGCGAGCGCTCTATCCTCTGAGTCACCACTATTGTATATAATAAATATTTTAAATGGAGATCTGATTTAAGTTATTTGTCTTAGGTTTATACTCAAGTTTAGATGATATAAGATCCTCTAACATTAAAATATCAGAATTATTACAATGAAAATTGGACTATAGAGATAGAGTTTTTGTAATTCTGATGAAGCAGGGAGTAAATTAAAGAAACTATGACTAAAATATTAACTTCAAAATTAATTTGAACAGATTATATTTCATTCAATAAGAAACTTTTGAAAAAAAGAACAGTTTTTCGAAAAATCGTGACCTATATAAAATCATCTGTTTTCAACTGTACGATAGAAATGCATAATAAAATATATCTTTCTCGTATCCAGTTCTGATTTATGCCAGTATTTTTTTAAATGGTAATGCATTTCACAACTAATTTTAATGTATTTCAAGAACATGTAGATGCAATAATTCTATCTAACATTTAGTTCAAACTTTTTGAATTGGCGACTATAGTCCGGAAGACTTGAAATAACTGTAATTGGGCAGAAATGATATTAGATTATGACAACCCTAGGAAAACAAATCACTATTCTCTGTCGTATAGTGTAGTAAAGAGATAAATTGTAAAGGCTTTGATAGTTTCTAGTTTAAAGATAATAAATATCAGTTATTTCACGAGATAATTAAGTGATTTCTGACAATCGGGAGAATTTCATAAAAACATGATAATAATAAGTAATTTCATAAAGATGCTAAATCTCACTCATTATGTACGTTTTTTCTAAAATTCTATGTGCAAGTTTTGCGTTACATTTTAGATAAAACTGTCGATGTACCAAAGTAAGTTTAAATTTTCGTTGTTACAATTATCATAGATTTTTATAATTGTTTATATATCTTATAATTTTTTATTATTTTATAACTGTTTAAGTTAATAATTGTAAATGTTTATATCAATAGTTTTGATTGAAAGAAATTCAAGTGTTTTAAATAACAATGGATTTTTTTTATTTATATTATATTGCGGACGTTAAGTTTCAATGGAAATTTATTATGCTTTTAAAAGTGTTGTGTATTGAATGGTTATTAAGTATAATATAAAGTTAATAAATTTTTATTTAGTTATTTCTGGAACATTAAACTTTAAAATATGTGTTTAAATTTGTATAAATTTATATAATTATCGGCTTGTATCTGACAGATTTAAATTGTTTCAGGGTTTTATGATCTTTCTATATCAATCCGGTTAAAGATTGTTTAATTGATTGTTCTGACAAAGAATTAAATATCTTCATGAGCAATCTTTTCCGGTTTTTAATCACTTAATAAAATTAACCGGCAATTTCGTTTCATATGTAAACAATACATCGCGTATTCAAGTGATATTAAATTCAAATATCCTGACTTGTAATTACGAAATTTAAAATCCGCACATCGTGATTTGAATTCACGAGATTTAAAAATTGCACATTGTGATTTGTTATACCACAGAATTTCAAAATTACACATCGTAATTCGTATTCAGGCGTTTTAAAATAACGCATCATGATTTATATTCACATGATTTTAAAACCAAACTTTGATTGTTATATTAAAATTAAACATTACGATTCGTAATCACGTGATCTCAACATCAAACATGGTGATTCATACTCCCGCAATTTAGTTTTAATAATTGAGTTTTCATGGTTTAAAGAAAAAGTAAATTTTACGTTTGCCTACTCATAATTCAAAATTTACTTGAAAATATATTGTGCTTATATTCAGCACATATTATTTAAAAATAATAGTTTTCAATGCAAACTGTGTATTTAATAAGCTTTTGCTAATTTTAAATGTTGTGTTTTTAAACAACGTTTTGTAAACTCTATGACTTAATCAAGTATCATTTGATTTTGGTTAAATGTCATGGCATTTTTTACACAACATGGTACTAGCACGTGAGATGTTTTAAATCACATTTATACTTCTGCATGCTTATATACAATTTTGAAGGTACTTTGCATTCAATGTCACCATTTTGTTAAAAATAATTGTTGACTGCCGTAACTCAATTCATAAGTTAAAAATTTTTTGCATTTACGAACTCATTCACTGATTTGACTTATCACTAAAATACCCTTCAACCACTGTATTATAAACAAATGCTATTGATTTGCTAACTTGTTGTTCATTCACCTATTCGGAGAGATTTCCATATCAGGATCTGTGGCAGAATAACCGCCAAGTCATAGCAACTTCCGGGCAGTCGTCAGCAAGAAACTAAAAAAACATACAGAAAAACATCACAATAGATCACTATACGGATTCACTGATCCAGTGATTGGTTTATTTTTTCATTCCTCATATTACTTTATTCACTCGCTATATCTTAAATTGTTCATAATAGCAATTCTAGTAAAGAGAACTTGTAAAAAATATTTATGAAGTATGCCATCTTAAAAATAGCCTTTTAAAAATAAACCAAAAATGACCGTTTACTTTAAGTAAATGTTTTTATTTTTTACTTTATTTAATAATATTTAAAAAAAATTGAATTGTAAGATATAAATTTTTTTACTCTATTTTAAAGAATGTAATTTTCTTATGGCGAAATACAAAATTTTAAAGAAATCAATTGAATAGTTTAAGATTTGATTTCTCTGGAACTATTCGACCAAATTTTGAATTATATATTAAATAAAATTCTTAAAAATAATGAATATTGACAAAAAGTTATTTTCTGAAATGGAAAAGAATTTTAAAATTGTGTGATTAAACTTTTCAATTCGCTTAAAAACTCCTCGAGATATGACGAAAAACCTGGAAAAGTAAATATACATTTTGGGGTTCGAACTGAGGATCGCTCTCTTGATCAAACTATGGGAATCACATTTCCCAGATAGCGACTATCCCCTATATTTGAGCCGTGTTGGCTCAAGAGATAAAGCGCTCGCATCCCAATGAGGTGACCCTGGTCCGATACCAGGTACAGCTGGTCGATTTGAATTCCGCACCCGGCTCGCACCAACCACTGTGCTGACATAAAATATCCTCAGTACTAGATCCTTAGTACTAGAGTCCCTTTGCCATCAGGCTATACGTGGAGGGTTTTCGTGGTTTTCCTTTCCATATAACGTGAATGCGGGTTAGTTCCATCAAAAAGTTCTCCAAGAAGGCAAATTTCTCCAAATACTTGATCCAGGAGTTCCCTTGTCTTCTGGATTGGGTTCAAAATGACAAGGCTACGGAATTGAACATGAGTAGCTGTAAACCCTAAATTGGGACGGCTGTTCAAAGACAGTTATACGCCTATATATATAAAAAAATCTCTACATTTTCGGATACAAATAAGTGAATTTGTTGAAAAATATATTTATCCTAATTTGTTTGTCCTAAGATATATTTATTCTAAGATGTCCAGTATATTAAGATAACATATTCGTTTATCGTGAGATGTAAAAAATAAATTTTAGTAAATATATAATATTTTTTATCATTTTATTTAATAATAGTTAAAAGATATTTTAATGAGTAAGATAGACAACTCTTACATCATTTTTAAGAATATAATTTTACATAGCAAAATACAAAAATGTTAGCGAAATCGGTCGAGTATATCCTGAATAAACAAATTTTCAAAAAGTTGTATTTTTGAAATTCGTTTTCCCAGGAACTATTCGACCGATTTCGTTCAACTTTTTTAATTTTATCCATCACATCACGTGTTTATTTAGAGAAAGTATGTTATTGTGTCTGGTTTCGTAAACAAAAAATATCGTCTGCACGAATAAATCTGCATATTTAAGATTAAGATCTGAAATAATTAGTGACTAATAGTGCGCAAAAATTCGATTATTAGATCAAAAGTAATTCTGGATGTTTTGTCCTTCGTACAATCTTTTCACATCAGTTTTCAAGTTTATTTAGCTAATCAATGTGTACAGTTAACTACTCATACAGTCCCGCTCCAAATTATTAGACGCACTGTAAGATTCTAAGTAAAATCTTAATTATCAGGTGATACTATATACAGCTTTATTGCTTTTATGTGACTGAAACCAGTTTGCACTTGTTTACGTTCGTGTATAAATGGGTTAACATTGTAATGCAATACGTTAAAAATAAATACAAATAGAAAGTGTAAATAAAATCTCCTGAGTAAAACCCATTACATGTATGTTTAAGTATAAAAGTATTGCCTATAAACTCGTGCAAAACATGTAATTATTAAAACACTACAGTGCGTCTAATAATTTGGTCTAATTATTATAATATACTAATATAATACCTGATGTAATAAATATTCTATATTTATATAATATATCGGCTTATTTATCCGATCGTGAGCCGCGATGGCTCAGGGATTACAGCGGTCGCCTTCCAATGAGGTGAACTGGGTTCGAATCCCGGAGGTGGTTGGTGTTTACGAATTCCGCATTCAGCTTGCACCAACCACAGTGCTAACGTGAAATATCCTCAGTGGTAGGCGGATCATGGATTAGTCGGGCTAACCGTGGGAGGTTCTCGTGATGATCCTCTCCATGTAACGCAAATGCGGTCCTTCAAAAGTCCTCCACGAGAGCAAATTGTTCCTAATGCTTGATTCAGGAATTCCCTTGTCTTCTGGATTGGGTGAAAAATTACAAAGCTACGTAGTTGAGCATTAAATAAACACAAAAATTGAGTCGGTTGTTCAACGACTGTTGTAAAATAAAAATGATACTATAATATCTAACATTATAAACTTTCCTTTGAAAATATTTAATCTATCTCGCAAGACTTATTGTTTTGTAACCATTCTATTTTGAAACCTGATGGAAAAAAACTAAACTTAATATAACTATGTAAAGAAAAGAAAAAAACCAACTTAACATGTCTGTAAAGCAAAGAAACAATTTACTTCAAATGTGATCTACACTTAACTACATTTGACGAATAATAATAAAATGTTTTTTTTCACTTGAAAAAAAAGTTGTGTGTGCAACTGGTAAGTTTATTTAAAAAAAAGTAGCGAGTGTTGTTAGATAGGTTTTCTCATAAAATTTATTAAAACATAGGTCTAAAATGTTACACTTTATGCACATGAAACACTCGTCTCTTTTTAAAAGTTGTAATCAATTTCATAGAACGAAAAAAATAAAATAAAAATAAGTTAAACATTTAATAAATACACTCCATTTTTATTTTAAGATAACTTTAGCAAAACACACGTTGTGTAAAAGCTCTTAACAACAGTTTGTAAATTTTGTAAAAGTTGAAATATTATTTTAAAGGAAAATTTTGTTTTAAAGCTGTAAGATATCTTCCCTTTAAAGTTAGATTTGGCGAGATGTATTAAAATTCGAATTTCAAAATGAACGTTTTAATCCTCTTTGCAACTACGATTGTAAACAAGGTAGTAGGTAGGGGGAAAGGAGATGGTCTCATTTTCTAATGAGTGACGGCTATATTGCGTCACTAACTCACAGCGAATCGAAAACCCGCAAAGAACTTAATTTGCATTTACTCTCTTAAATCTTTTGGATGTTCCGTGTTCTGAAAAAAGTTTTCAGTTTCTGCAAAAGTAATCTATGGGAGTAAAGATCCGCAGTTTTGTAGTAATAATTTAGTAGTTTATCTTCCATTATTAAGTAAGTAATCTTTTTTTATTTTTATTTTTATTTGTAGCGTTTTTATCTTATTTCCTGACTTAGTTAAAATTAAATAGTTTAATGATTTTTTAATTAAAGATTTATTTTTATTTGGGGTTTTAATTACGTGTGTAATTAGGCTTATACCTGAATATTTACTTAAGTTGAATAAGGATATGTTTTGGAAATAAATATTTTATTTTACAGTCGTCGTTCGACAGCCGATTCAATTTTGAGTTTACAACTTAAAGTTGACTCTAAAACTAATAAGAAAATCGAACGAATTTCTTTTTTAAAAGATTGCAAACAATTACAAGCTCTATTTACATGTAAATTTAATTAGTATTACTCTGCAAATATATTAAAATGTGATTTGATTCAACAGAAAAAATAATTTAACGATGTTATAAAAATTATCTTTGTGTTAATGTTTCTCAAGTTAGAAATCGATTTTGTTATATAATTACGCTAAAAATGCAATTATTACTCGGCAAGTATTATAACATTAAAAGTAATTTGATTTAACCCAAAGTACGGAATGCAAAACTGTAGTTTTATTAATTAGTTAGATTTAAAAGCAATTGAACTTTTTAATACATAAAACCTTTTTTGGGTGTAATTTACTGTTACATTTGAAAATATTTGAAGGTATATTTTAAATTATTTATATAAAAGCGTTAATGCAAAATTCAATTATTTTAACATCATTTAAGAATCATTATAATAATCTTTATTATCGAATCTTTATAATCGAATCTTTATAATAATCTTGATTATAAAATCTTTATAATATTCTTTAAAATAAAATAAAAATATTAACTGAAGAATTTTCGAGATTAAGTTGAATTGGCGAGTTTTACAGTCAAAGGGAAATTCAAAAGTGGCAACCCTACAATTCGAAGAGATGAAGAAACGTTTGTTTTATTTTTCATATAAAATATTTAGTTGAACGTCAACTAATCGTTCCTAGTAAAAAGAAAATTCATAGTCACATTGGAAAACTGAAATTGGCGTTTGTGAGTGTTAAAAGTTTTTTGTTATTTTTCTTTTTGATAAACAAATATTTTTTGATTAACGTCAGTTTTCATTTCATCACCGTTCACTATTTTCCTTTAATTCATTTGGTTTTACACTTAATAATTTTGAATGTTTTACATCATAATAACACATTCGAAAAGAATTCATGAATACAGTGAATATTTTCTTATGAATATTATGATGAATTCAGTGAATATTATGATGAATTCAGTGAATATTATGATGAATTCAGTGAATATTATGATGAATTCAATGAATATTTTCTTATGACTATTATGATGAATTCAATGAATATTTTATAATTTTCTTATATTCTATTTACAGTTAGTTAAATTCTGGGGAAATAAACTAAAATTTTTCCGTTTAGTTTTATAATCACGTTTATTTTTTAGAAATGATTAAATACATGACTTTGTTTGTTACTTATGTATTACGGTATACTCTCGATATCTCGAAAACCTTGTTTTGTCAAAAAAAGCCTTTTCCTTTACATTTTCACCTAAAATAAATTTGAATTCCATGTCGAAAAGTTCCTTGTCAAAAGCTTGCTATATCGAATTATTTTCGCAGTAAAAAATTTATTATCAAAGCGAATAACAATTATCAAATGAATTTTCAATTTTGATGAACTCTATTAATGCAAGTTTATTGTAAACGAATTTATTTATATTTTTGTAATTTTTAAAAAATTCTAATAGCTGTATTTAGACTTATTATCTTTATTATTATTCATTCTAATGTACTATGACTCTACGTTTTAGAATACTGTATCTAATTTTTTTTTACTTTTCAGAGCATCTGTTTTTGAACTTTTATTATCTCGAAAACTCGCGATTTCATTTTAGTGTCCCTTCAACTTTGAGATATCGAGAGAAAGAGAACTTTTAGATTTATATTCATGTAACATCATTAAAAGTAATATTACAGGTTAAACTTGTTATTTTTTTTAGCAAGAGAGTTCCTAAATTTTATTTGCTACCGTTTTAATTTCAGATTGAAGTTATTTTTTTTTTAACGCAAGCTTAAAAATTCAATTTGAGCTTTATAAATTTAAAATAAACTATTAACTCATTATTGATAGATATGCTATAAATTTTACATAATCTTTCTCCATAAGTTTAAACCTAAATTTAGATTGTTGTGTATATAATATAAGTATTTTTTTCTGTAATTGTTACAAAAATAAATTGGCATTTAACCATATTTCGTTGTCGCACCTAGAATTGCTTATAAAACAAAATCTTCATTTTGACCATTTACTATTTTAAAAAAAAAATTAAAATTTTTAAGAATTATTCAAAGTTTGAAAAATATCAAGATCGATAACTATGAAAAAAAAATTGCTGTATTACAACTTCATCTATTTTTTTTACTTCTGAATACCTCAGGTCTTTACCGTACAATCAATCTAAACGAAAACATACAAGTTGATGTTGTAATTTTAGGAGTCAAGTTCACTTCACGAGGAAAAACGTGGTTTTTCTAGTAGTGTTCGAAATGTGTCAGTGTGAACATAGTTATTAGAAAAGATTTTTTTGCGAAATACTTACGGTTTTTCTTAAGCTGCTTCCAGTCAACAAGAAAGCAGCAAAGTATGTCTATTTACGTTTTGACTCAAATTATTTGGCACGATAGCCAAAGGTGGGCCAGAGCCTTCAGATCCAGATTCCGCCAGGACAACTTATTCTTTGACCTGGACAGCATACTTTCATCCCTGTCACTCTAAGTAACGTTATTGGACAACATAAGGTTGTGTTATTTCGGAGAAAGTTTCTCCTATCAGTTCTTTAACACGTTTTATGATGTCACATACTCGGGGGGATATTTCATCTTTGTATTTTCGGTTTGTTGTAACTATAAATGATATTAGGCATGTTTTTTTTTTCTCTTTTAATACAGACATCCCCTCAAATAAGTTGTGTTTTCCCTTATATATTTCGAGTTTGGCTTAATAGAACATTAAATAATCACTTATTTTATCTTTCAATAGTAAATTATTATTATTTTTTAGGAATTACATGACCTTGCTGATCTTGCCAAGGTACCCGATTGATCTTGCAAAGGCGTCCGATTCGACTAGTTATTTTGCCCCATCGTTTACGCTACGACGCTTGACTGTATTTGCTACGACGCCTGATAGTATTTGCCTACGACGCCTGCTGTAAGTACTCTCTGTATTGCTTTATTTATTGTTATAATGGTCTAAGATATTTTTAATTGAAAATATCCGAAATTAAATTTTTTATCTTGTATTGTGATTTTATCATCTTTTTTATTAGATTAATTTCTTAAACCTTTTTTTTAAAAAAAAGTATCACTTCAAAAATAATTTTAAATATTGAAATGCGTCAAACGCTTTCAAAATGTTCAAGCGTTGTATATCTTTTTCTTCCTCATAATCANAATTATTCAAAGTTTAAAAAATATCAAGATCGATAACTATGAAAAAGAAATTGCTGTATTACAACTTCATCTATTTTTTTTACTTCTGAATACCTCAGGTCTTTACCGTACAGTCAATCTAAACAAAAACATACATCTTGATGTTGTAATTTTAAGAGTCAAGTTCACTTCACGAGGAAAAACGTGGTTTTTCTAGTAGTGTTCGAAATGTGTCAGTGTGAACAAAGTTATTAGAAAAGATTTTTTTTGCGAAATACTTGCGGTTTTTTTAAGCTGCTTCCAGTCAACCGGAAAGCAGCAAAGTATGTCTATTTGCGTTTTGACTCAAATTATTTGGCACGATAGCCAAAGGTGGGCCAGAGCCTTCAGATCCAGATTCCGCCAGGACAACTTATTCTTCGACCTGGACAGCATACTTTCATCCCTGTCACTCTAAGTAACGTTATTGGACAACATAAGGTTGTGTTATTTCGGAGAAAGTTTCTCCTATCAGTTCTTTAACACGTTTTATTTAATCTTTGTATTTTCGGTTTGTTGTAACTATAAATGTTATTAGGCATGTTTTTTTTCTCTTTTAATACAGATATTCCCTCAAATAAGTTGTGTTTTCCCTTATATATTTCGAGTTTGGCTTAATAGAACATTAAATAATCACTTTTATCTTTCAATGGTAAATTATCATTATTTTTTAGGAATTACATGACCTTGCTGATCTTGCCAAGGTACCCGATTGATCTTGCAAAGGCGTCCGATTCGACTAGTTATTTTGCCCCATCGTTTACGCTACGGCGCTTGACTGTATTTGCTACGACGCTTGACTGTATTTGCTACGACGCTTGACTGTATTTGCTACGACGTCTGATAGTATTTGCCTACGACGCCTGCTGTAAGTACTCTCTGTATTGCTTTATTTATTGTTATAATGGTCTAAGATATTTTTAATTGAAAATATTCGAAATTAAATTTTTAATCTAAGTGAGTTAATGATATTCTTATCTTGTATTGTGATTTTATCATCCCTTTTATTAGATTAATTTTTTAAACCTTTTTTTTTTTAAAAAAAATGTACCACTTCAAAAATAATGCTAAATAATGAAAAGTGTCAAACGTTTTCAAAATGTTCAAGCGTTGTATATCTTTTTCATGAATTCTAAAATTATGCTGCCCTGTTACACGAAAGTTTGTACTGGCTAAAGAAAAAAGGGAAAAATATTAATTTTATATAACAAAAGAATTGATGGCAATGCAATTTATTATTTAACATTGACATTTATGAAGAAAAATGCTTACTCGTAGTAGAACATATCAGTAGTTCTGAAGTAGAACATAAAGCACTCCTTTATTTGCATTTAACATTTAGGAATTATATTTTAGTTTTCGCGCCAAGTGCAGTTGTAGAGTAATGTTTATAGAAATATATGTAACCATGGTTGAACAGCCGACCCAAATTTTGAGATTACGGCTACCAATGCTCAACTCTGAAGCCTTATAATTTTTAACCCAATCCAGAAGACAAGGGAACTCCTGAATCCCCCAGAGGAATTGATTTGTTAAGCCAACTTGGAGAGCTTTGTGACCCTGGCAGATTTAAAGTGCACCAGTCGCCATTTATTACACGGGGGAATTCTTCTGCCATCTGAGTTCGAACTCCCGTTCTCACGAACACAAGTCCAACGCCCTACTAATCAGGCTATCCCAGCCCCCGAGTAATGTATATTTTATAACCGTCGTTAAACAGCCGACCCCATTTTTTGGGTTTACGACTGCTAATGTTAAACACCGTAGCCTAGTAATTTGGTACCGAATACAGAAGACAAGGGAACCGCTGGATAAAGTACGGGGAGAAATTTGCTTTCGTGGAGGACTTTTTGATAGAACTAACCCGCATTTGCGTTACAAGGAGAGGAAGACCACGAAATCCTTCTATGGTGAGCCTGACAGCAAGAGGACTTTAACCCATGATCCATCTACCACTGTGGATATTTTTACGTCAGCACTGGTCGGTGCATGCCGGAAGCCAATTTCTTTTGACCAGCCATCCCTGGGATTTGAACCCGGTTCACCTCATTTGAAGGCGAACGCACTATCCCCTGAGCCACCACGTTTCCAGAGTAATGTATAATTTATTTTTAGATCCGTTTGCAGCAGCTGACCTAATTTTTTGAGTAAACCACTACAAATGTTCAACTCCGTTGCCTTGTAATTTGGAACCAAACCCGGAAGACAAAGGAAATCCTTGATCATATATTTGGAGACATTTGCCGTAGTGGAGGACTTTTTGATGGAACAAACTCGCATTTGTGTTTCAAGCAGAGGAAACCCACGAAAACCTCCCATGGATTGCAAGACGGCAAGGGGACTCTAACCCATGATCCGTCAACCCCTGAGGTTATTTTACGTCAGCACTGTGGTCGGTGCAAGACGAATGCGGAATTCGTATTAAGCAGTTTTCACTGGGATTCGAACCATTTTCAGCTCATTGGAAAACGAACGCTCTATCCCCTGAGTCAAATTAAATCCGTCACTTAAGTGTACCGTACAAGTTACTGCATTTTGTTTTGAAGGCATGTTTAAATGATACTACAAGTTAAAATTATGAAATCAAAACCATCTGAAATATAAACAATTAAATAAAGCTCTCCCCTTTCAACGGGTAGCGATAAAATTATCAAACGAAGATGCAATACCACTGTTTTAGAGCACTGACTCATGGTACAAAAGAAAATGTTGAGTCCTTATGTGTCAAGTTAAAAATTTAATGTGAAGTAAGATCATGTTAAAATAAGCAATTGTGTCAACTTGTAAAATTTTAATTTGAAAACTGTCCTAACTATAGGTAACTGGAAAGCTAAATTTTTCATAAAAATATCACTAATTTGCATACAATTGCACTAATTTACATACATAAATACTAATTTGCATTCGAGATACACAAGAGTATTTCAAACATTGCTGCAAAACTAAGGAATCGATAAAAAAAAATATCGTCCTCTAAGTCGAAATATGAAGGTAGTATTCCTTTGATCTTAAGCATCTCGAAACATGTATCCTCAAAAAATTACGAAAGAATATATAGATATTTTTTACTACAACGTTCTTCTACCCCTTTATAAATTTGTAGCCTTTTAGAAAGGCTTTTGAGGGATTAGAAAAACTATATGAAATGTAACTAAACACTTCCACAGCTAACGCAAAAACTGAAGAAGAGACAAAACCTACAATTTTATAAATTGCATTAAATCCTATTATTTTTTGTCTTTAAAGATCATTTCTTACAAAAATAATTTATCACTTTTTGCATTGACAAGGCACAATAAAGCAGACATTTTGCTTTTGAAGTGTATTTAATTCAATTCGTACTATTAGTTCACGCTCTTTCTATTATCTTGTTCAAATTTTAAATCGTTCATAAAATATTCTTTATTCATCCATTTATGTTCAAATACGGTTTTTTAAACTTGTAGTGGATGACACTTGATGTTAATACAGTTTTTTCAATTATTAATTCATTCATTAAATTTAATGAATTAATTTTAGTATTATGTGTGATAAAATTTTTCAATTTAATAAAAAGCAACTAAATAAAAAATTTCTTTATTAACCTAAGTAGCAATTAAATTTTTTTTAATATTACTTTCTTCTGCTATCAATAAAATGTTTACATCTGGTTTTATGCAAAATAATTGAACTGGTTGCATTATGTTGACCACACTTGTTTTGTAGAAAATATATTTTTCAAAAATTAATAGGTCTATATTTTTCAAGACAATTTGTTCAATTCCTGAGGAAACATAGAGCTAAAAGATAATTGTCTGTTTTAATTGTTAAATAGAATCTGCAGTTTATGTGAAACAAGCACAACGAGTAATGGGAGAAAAAAGAGAAGGTGATGATGTTTTTTTGAGAATCACCTTTAGTAAAAAGAAGTAATAGAAAAAAATAAACTTTTTTGAATTCAATTCCTACTTAGACCAACAAAGAAATATTTTATTTTAGTTGCTTTCTATAAAGCAATTAAATATTTTTCTCCCATATGAAACTAAAATTAATTAAATAAATTTAATGAATGAATTAATATTTGAAAATTTTTTATTAACATCAAGTGTCATCCACTATAAGTTTAAAAAACCGTTGTTGTTACATATGGCTTTATTGGAAATATTAATCCATATACAATGTTCAACTTTAAGTGGACTTAAACAAGGAGTAAAAAGGAACAAAATTACAATAACAAACACAGAAAACACATGACAAACACATAAGAATACAAAAAGAACACATAGAAAAAATTAAATTAATAAAAAAATATATAAAATATAAATAGTGAAGAATGAGGAGTAGTCTTTACAGAGAGTTCATGTGATCTCTGGCATCCCAGTAAAGTTTACACAGATCACCCCGCTCTTGGGATTGTTTGTCCAGTAAAGGGCATTCTAAATTGTAGAACTTCATTTTGTCTTCTGTAATATTAGCTTCTTGAACGACCAGGATGTCGTTGTTCTCCTCTGCGACTACTCTCTTAATTTCTGAAAACTTTGCAGAAGAAAGCCCTCCGGCATTCCACTGCAGGATAGAAAAACTAAAACTCCTTGCTCTATTTGCACTTATCGCCTTAGCCATCGCCATTACTCATTTAGCACCACCCAGGAGGCACGTGCGATTTAAGGATATCACGGACGCGAGTAACTTTGGGGTATTTGAACTTGAAAATTTGAACAAGGTATAGGAAGAGCGTGAACTAACAGTAGGAATTGGAAAAAAACGCTTAGTTTCAAACGCCTAGTTCAGATCGTCCGCGTTCCAATGAGGTTAAACCGGGTTCGAATCCCAGTGATGGGTGGTCGATACGACTTCCGCATCCGGCTTGCACCGACCACACTGCTGACGTATAATCTCCTCAGTGGCACGCGGATCATGAGTTAGCCCTCTTGCCGTCAGGATAATTATATTAGGTTTTTGTGGTCTTCCTCTCCATGTAACGCAAATATGGGTTAGTTCCATCAAAAAGTCCTCCGCGAAGGAAAATTTTTCCCAATACTTCATGCAGGAGTTCCCTTGTCTTCTGGATCGAGTTCAAAATAACAAGGCTACGGAGTTGAACATTAGTAGTCAGAAACCCAAATTTGGGACGGCTGTTCAACGACGGTTATAAAATTACAAAATAAAGTACACAAAATATCGGTCGGTCAAAAACAAGTTTAGTGGTCACCACTAGCTACATGGGACTAAATAAAATTAAGTTTCAACCAAAAAAAATTACAATCATTTGCCATTCACTCACCTCTGCCTCTTTTTTTAATTTGGTACCCCTATCTCTCCACTCTTTAGTACCTTTCTAGTAATGCAGCACATAATGCGTTTAATTTTAATAGCCTTTGTTTATTTTTTTCTTCTTCAATTTAAATGTTTGACAAGTTGAGTAATAATTGTAAAGAATAATTTATTTCAAAGAGTCTTTAAATAGGAGCACAATAAAGTTCTAACTTTTTTTTTCAATCTTTTTGAATGGAAGGGTTTTATGTCTTCATTATCATCTGATGTGATATTTGTTGACTTTTTCTGTCCTTTTTTTTATTGACAATTTGTTTCAACATCTTTTCAGATTCACCTAACTTATTTTTTATTGAGGCTTTGAAAGTAGAATTAATTAATGACGTGAAGAAACTTATCAAAAAGTCAGCAGATTTTGTTTCTTTTTGCTGGAAGATGAAGTGGGGAAAAAACCGGCCAGTACAGTGTTTAGCGCACATAACATTAGGAATTTTGAAACCAAAATAGCAATTTTCTGTTCAACATCAGGTCACGTATAATTTCTCACAGATTAACGAAAGGTTAGAGATCGTGCCATGTTGGATATCATGGCACTTAAGAAATGTAATATTAGATGTCATGTCACTTAAGTCATGTTAGGTACGAAGTTATAGTTTGATTAAAAATTAAGGTCTGACAAATAAAGCGCTTTTCCCTTTATATATCATCATAATATTAAAATATTTTTTGAAATATCCTACGTTTAACAGAAACTACATTAAAAAATGCTATTGAAAATTCAAATAAATTTAATTAAAAATTAATTAATTATAAAATCGACAGTTAGCAAATGTCTCTATTTCAAAGCAAATATTTAGATTGATCATCCAGTCATCTCAAATTTTTTAGAAACTTTTTCTTTAAAAAAATTTTTTTTTAAAAATTAAGAATTTTTTTTCTTCCTTTTTATATATGTGCATGATAAACTTTCTTAGAACTCTATCTTGAAAAATATGAATTCGACGGACAATTCCACGATTTTTATATTTTATTTTATAACAGTCGAACAGTCGTTGCGTTTAGGACTACTAATGTTCAACTCCGGAAATTTGTACTTTTGAACCCAAACAATGGAACTCTTGGATGGAAAGAAATTTGCCTTCAACGGATGACTTTTTTGATGGAATTGACCCTCATATGCTTTTCATGGAGAGTAAAACCACTGAAGTCTCTTACGGTTAGCCTAACGTCAAAAGGGACTCATGATCGTCTACCACTCAAGATATTTTACTTTAGCACTGTGGTCGGTGCGAGCCGGGTGCGGTATTCGTATCGATCTGCCACTGCTGGGATTACAACCCTTTTCACCTCGTTGGTAGGCGAGTAATCTATCCCCTGAGCCTCCACGACCCTTTATTGATGTATTGTATGCATAAATGCTTTAATGTGAAGCTGGGTACAATGAACCGATCGAGTTATAAATTAAAATTTGATTAAGTCGCGGAATCGGTCCGGTGACAAATAAAATTTTTACCGGGTACCCAGAACCGATTCGGTAGACGATTCGATTTTTTCCGGGACCCAACGATATTTCAGTACTCGGTACATCTCTTCTTGAAAAAAAAGTTACAATCTTTTATATCTATGAAAGTTTGTCATTTTATAGCTTGAGAACTTTGTACTTGAGTTCATTACTTAGATGATTTTCAAGTAAAAAAAATTTTTTTTTAAATTGTTGGAATTACTTACTTAATCATGTGTGTTCACATCTACTAAGTTTTGCTAAAATCAAAGGGGTCAGGCTAAAAGTGATCTGACAGGAGAGGACTGTTTTGAATTGTTTTTTGAAAATGGTCGTTAATAATTATTAAACTTTCCAACTGTTTAGTTACTTAACAGGGTGAGTAGTGTTTTAATAAGTGCTTGAAGGTGCTTATTTTGATTTACATTTTTTTAAAATCCCTTAAAAGTTCTTTTTTATTCGGGGTTTGTAAAAAGTGCTCAATTTTTTATCTTTTAAAAAAAGATTGTTTTCATTGTCGTTCTAAACTATGAAAAATGCATGATTTTCGCAATTTTCACTGAAATATTTATCAAACTAGTTGTTATTTATTATAGAAACTAGTTTAAAATAAATTATTATTTATTATCGTGACTAGTTTAAAATAAACTATTATTTATTACGGAAACTAATTTAAAATAAATTGTTATTTATTATAGAAACTAGTTTAATAAATTATTATTTATTATGGAAACTAATTTGAAATAAATTATTTATAATAGGAACTAGCTAGTTGGCTGAGTATGTGAAGTTTGAAATCTTTTAAAAAAAATCTTATGCGAAATGTTTTAAAATTTTATTGATTTTATGTTCTTAAATTAAGAACTTTAAACAATAGTGAAAAATAATTTTTATTACATTTAATTTTATTTACCTAATTATGAATTTTTTTTAGAAAGTGATTAAAAATTTTTTTCCCCTAAAAAGTACTTAAAAGGGGCTTATTTTATGTTGATAAATCCATCTACGTACCCTGTTTAAGTTTGGGACGTAAAATATTATTCAATCCGTAGTTTTAAATAAACCGAATATAAATCCTATTTAAACCGGAAAAAAAGTAGTTTGTCCTTTTAGTTCTGTAAATTAATTTTTTGTTATATTTTGTGTTTTTGTGCGAACAAGAATAATCTCATGAAAGACGTCTCCCTGAGGTCAATATTTTTTAAAAATGATTCAATAATGACCATTTGAGTAAAACTCAATGGTGCGTAAATAGTGAAACTGTTTATCGCTAAATAAACAAACGAATATTCACATGGAATACAAATTTGAACTGACAATATTGCTTGTTGGCAAACAAATATTTGAATAAGGGATGCATTTTATAGAGGACTGAATTCACATTAAATACGAAATGAAAATCATTACAGTCGGACCTCTCTTTAACGAAGTCGCTAATTCTTGATAAAAAATTCGTTACATGGAAAATTCGCTGAATAAAAAATCATCATTTGAAGACATGCTTTAAATCCATAACAGTAGACATAGTTAAAATAGCAATTGATGTACCTTTATCTTGTAAATTATTATCTACTATCGAATTATTTCGAATGATTTTAACTTTTTATCATATAAAGGTTTTGTGATTTCTTCATCTTCGTCGTATTCCTCACAATTTATTGCTGTATTGTTTTCATTTTTTAAACTGTATAAAATATCCGATTCAATTAATGTTTCTGTGGTTGCCACTTCAGAATCTATAAAAAGAACATCCTTAATTAGTCATCGTTGATTTCGTGGTTCTTTCTTAGCTCTACCCACATTTTTTTATATGTTCTTCCATAGTAATATCACCTTAGTCCTCCGCACTTTCTAAATTCTTCACGCAGACTAAGAATCCAGCTTTAGCAAAACTGTTACGAATAGTAAGATTTGTAACATCATAGTTCATGCTCTGGAAATTGCTGTTATGCTTTCTCTTAAATTGATTTTTGGCACGGATTCCTGTATGAAACGCAAATAAAAGGGGAGAGGGATTTTACTGATATCTCTGAAAAGTAAGTAACTGCGAAAATCAATTCAAGATCCCCATAAAATGCGTTAACGAGTTTGAAATGTTCTAAAATATATTGGGAAATAGGGAAAGTCGATCTTAAAGAAAAGTTCGTTAAATAGAAAATTCACTTCGCTATTTAGTTATTTTGAGAAGAAATTTCTAAAATGTTCTTGCTTCCTCTAAACAGAAAGCAAAATAGATAAATTTCGTAAAATTGAAGTTCGTTTAATAGAAGTTCAAGCAATTTATTCGCTGACTTAGCTTTGCGAATAAAATTTTTTTATTTATGACGTTGAGAATTAGTTTCTCCCCCCTTTACTCTTATTTCAAGTTCTATGTGCAGTTTGAACCATGATTTTTTTTTGAGTAATGTGCTCAAGTTTTAATTTTCTATTTTTATTTCTAGGAAAAAAGAGCCACAAGGATATCGCCTCATGTTCCGTCAGACCAAGTTGAATTTTGGGCCACCATGGCCTAAGGCACCTAGGCCAAACCTTATAAAGGACTGGCAAGACTGACTTCACGTCACAGAGGATTGAGCCGGAAATAGATAAGTACATTTTTATACATTTTTACATTTTCGAAAATGATTATCATAGCTTCCGTCATTTATCACGGAATATTTCACGCCAACTACAATTGCAAAGGAGCCAAAGGTATTCAAAAGTCAAAAGCTGCCTGACGGTGCTATGATATATGGCTCTTTGAGTTGGTTTCTTTTTTTGTGGTTTTTGTAAGTTTCTTGTGAACTACACCCCAGAAGTCACCAAAACGTGGTGATAATTTTTACGAAAAATCTCCCCTTCACTTGCTACGAACTCCATTGCAGCGTGATTATTAAGTAAAGCCTCTGTTATGAAGCTCTTTGGAATACAAAACATTAAGGCGCATTTCGATTAAAATATTTTATTCAAACTGACTAACATATACACAGTCATCAAAGTACCATTCAAAGGATGCATGCACATGCACAGGTGGTAATGTCATGGAGTGAATCGCCTCGATTTTCCAAGCTAGTCTCCTTTTCTATGACTGATCGCAGACATAATCTTTCGAACGAGATAGTGCTTCCTCAAGAACATTGCTACGCCTCATGTAGCCCAGAATACTAGAGATGGTTGTGAAATTTCGATGATAGGTCCTGTAACCATCCTTTACCGTCCCAAATTTTCTCTATGTGGCTTTTATGTTTCAGGCGCCTTAAAATATTATCATGATGGGCGCATGTGTGAAGGTC
The DNA here is from genome assembly GCF_043381705.1 of Parasteatoda tepidariorum. Classification (NCBI taxonomy): domain Eukaryota; kingdom Metazoa; phylum Arthropoda; class Arachnida; order Araneae; family Theridiidae; genus Parasteatoda; species Parasteatoda tepidariorum. The sequence goes on along the minus strand of NC_092208.1, from coordinate 5,926,456 downwards.
GGACCCGGGAAAGAAAAGTGCAGGTCACCGGGGAAACTGGCTAAGACAGAAACTTTGGAGTTCTTATACTGTAAGAACTTCTATGGTAGATTTGATTTGAGTTTTTGGAGCAAGAGCCAGTTTTGGCTATATCACGTCTCCAACTTTGTAGATATTTTACAACTAGATTCACCAATCTGTTTTGGTTTAAAACCTAGATAGATGTATAAATTCCAGTGTCCTTAAGATATGAGATTATCTCCTATGAGGGAAAATAAAGACGGATGGAAGCTACCAAAATGGCGCAGTCTCTGGTTTTTAAATTTGCTACCCTCTGTTAAAATATGTACAGCAGTTTAATGTTCTTTATAATTGGTGCGTTCTGGTTCATTTACAAAAAGGTGTTTATGAGTTTTTCGTGTGTGGCCAATGCGCAATCAGTTAAAGGAATCAGTTAAAGGAATCAGTATTCTGTCATTAGCGATTCTTTATAGTTGTGCTGGTTACCACATGAACTGTTAGATTATTTTTGTTAAAATTTTGTTGTATATATTTTAACTGCATTTTTCCCCATTCCAAAAGTTGTTCCCGAAATATCGAAAAGTAATTTATTTTTGCTGTTACATTATGTGTGAACTACCTCTCATTTTCAATACATCTCCGTTTATTTTTCTAATCGTTAAAATGCAAGATGCGGGACCTGCAATATCTTATTACGTCCCGTAGCTGTTCGTTAAGTCTGCCTCTTTCTGTGTTGAACAGTGCACAAAGATATCACCCGGTATAACTTTTGGTCTAATGATCGAATTTTCACGAATTAAATGCCGATCATATTGGTTTAAATGACTGCCTAAAATATCAAATTTTTGCTAACTATTAAGTTATAGAATCAGACACCTAAACTCATTTTCTCTGAATAAACATATGTAACAAAAATAAATATTGTTTAGATTGAGTTTCACATATTGAAATGGTGCTTATTGAAATATTCAAGAATTACTTATAGTTATTTGTAAATGTTAGAAAAGACAATTAAANTCTATTTTTATTTCTAGGAAAAAAGAGCCACAAGGATATCGCCTCATGTTCCGTCATACCAAGTTGAATTGGGGGCCCACCATGGCCTAAGGCACCTAGGCCAAACCTTATGAAGGACTGGCAAGACTGACTTCACGCCACAGAGGATTGAGCCGGAAATAGATAAGTACATTTTTACACATTTTTACATTTTCGAAAATGATTATCATAGCTTCCGTCATTTATCACGGAATATTTCACGCCAACTACAATTGCAAAGGAGCCAAAGGTATTCAAAAGTCAAAAGCTGCCCGACGGTGCTATGATATATGGCTCTTTGAGTTGGTTTCTTTTTTTGTGGTTTTTGTAAGTTTCTTGTGAACTACACCCCAGAAGTCACCAAAACGTGGTGATAATTTTTACGAAAAATCTCCCCCTCACTTGCTACGAACTCCAGTGCAGCGTGATGAAGTAAAGCCTCTGTTATGAAGCTCTTTGGAATACAAAACATTAAGGCGCATTTCGATTAAAATATTTTATTCAAACTGACTAACATATACACAGTTATCAAAATACCAATCAAAGGATGCATGCACATGCACAGGTGGTAATGTCATGGAGTGACTCGCCTCGATTATCCAAGCTAGTCTCCTTTTCTATGACTGATTGCAGACATAATCTTTCGAACGAGATAGTGCTTCCTCAAGAACATTGCTACGCCTCATATAGCCCAGAATACTAGAGATGGTTGTGAAATTTCAATGAGAGGTCCTGCAACCATCCTTTACTGTCCCAAATTCTCTCTATGTGGCTTTTATGTTTCAGGCGCCTTAAAATATTATCATCATGGGCGCATGCGTGAAGGTCGGACCCGGGAAAGAAAAGGGCAGGTCACCGGGGAAACTAGCTAAGACAGAAACTGTGGAGTTCTTATACTGTAACCAATCTTCACTATGGTTGGTTTGATTTGAGTTTCTGGTGCAAGAGCCAGTTTTGGCTATATCGCACCTCCAACTTTGTAGATATTTTACAACTAGGTTCACCAATCAGCTTTGGTTTAAAAACTAGATAGATGTATAAATTCCAATGTCCTTAAGATATGAGATTATCTCCTATGAGGGAAAATAAAGACGGATGGAAGCTACCAAAACGGCGCAGTCTCTGGTTTTTAAATTTGCTACCCTCTGTTAAAATATGTACTGCAGTTTAATGTTCTTTACAATGGGTGCATTCTGGTTCTGGTTCATTTAGAAAAAGGTGTTTTTATGAGTTTTTCGTGTGTGGCTAATGCGCAATCGGTTTAAGGAATCAGTATTCTGTCATTAGCGATTCTTTATAGTTGTGCTGATTACCACATGAACTGTTAGATTATTTTTGTTAAAATTTTGTTGTGTATATTTTAGCTGTATTTTCCCCCATTCCAAAAGTTGTCCCCGAAATATCAAAAAGTGATTTATTTTTGTTGTTACATTATGTGTGAACTACCTCTCATTTTCAATACATCTCCGTTTATTTTTCTAATCGTTAAAATGCAAGATGCGGTACCTGCAATATCTTATTACGTCCCGTAGCTGTTCGAACAGCTGAACTTCTGTGTTGAACAGTGCTCAAAAATATCACCCGGTATAACTTTTGGTCTAATGATCGAATTTTCACTAATTAAATGCCGATCATATTGATTTAAATGACTGCCTAAAATATTTGATTTTTGCTAACTATTAAGTTATAGAATCAGACACCCAAACGCATTTTCTCTGAATAAACATATGTAACAAAGATAAATATTGTATCGATTGAGTTTCACATATTGAAATGGTGCTTATTGAAATATAGAATTACTTAGTGTTATTTGTAACGTTAGAAAAGACAATTAAAATGGACAGTAATTACAAGTATTAGTTTAATTAGGCACGTGATTAAAATAAAAGTAAGCTAAATTTATTGGTAAATATTATTGCAGATTATTTGGCTTAGCTCAGCTAATCCGTCGCATTGCTCAGCTGTGTTAAGGAAAAAGGAATTGATAACTACTCTTCAAAATGTATAAAACATAATACAACTACAGATGCATAATATTTTCAACTCTACCACGTTTAATATTAGTAAGAAATTTGGCAAAATGAAATTCATTCGATTCACCCTTTCATTTCTAACTGTATTCGAAATCTGGAGAAGCTCATTAATATCAAACTGTCGATGACCAAAATAGAACCATTTAACTTACCACAAAATATATTTAAATTAACGTAGTTAAGGGTGAAACATTGTTTTATACGAAATCTGAATCAACGAAAAATATTATTTAAAATTTATTCTAATAATACCCCAATTACAATATAAGTAAGAAATCAAAATTATAACACAGAATATACCGTATGGATAAACATATTTTGTAATTGAGTGCAATAATTTTTAGATCTGCTTAAAAAATCTCTTATACTATATGGCTAAATGCACTAAAAGTGAAAAAGTAAATGAAAGGACCTAAAGTTCAATCTTCCTTCCTTACGAAACTATAGGGATGACGTTTACCAGATCACTCCCAGATATGGGTACCCCCCCCCCATAATTTAAAGGTCAGAAGTCTAAATCTATCGAGAAAAAAGTAATTATTCAGAATAAGAACGTTTTTGTCTTTGATTCTGTAACTTAATTGCTTACCCTGATTTAAAATCACCCCTTTAAGCGATTATGGTTGGAAATTAGTTCTTGAAAATTCGATCAATGGAGCAAAAATTATTCCTACTGATATATTTCCTTATTTCGGGCATTGAACATTGGTCGTGAAAAGAAGCAAACCGTTTTATGTGTTTCCTCAAAATGAAAATTGTAGAGAAGTATGTATACTTGATAGCTATATCATATACAGGAGTGTGTTGTCGCAAGTTGTTCGGTGTGATGTTTGGAGAAAATTCGTATAGTTTGTCTGCGGTAAGAACACCTCCGCCACCCCACCTCAATGTTTGAGGCCGTCTGCTGCTATGGAAACAAGAATAACGCATCTCAGGGAGGGTAGCATCTCTTAACTCTTGGGCTAACACGATAGACTGAAGAAAAAGATTCCCTTTCTCTCGCTCACCCGACCTAAAACCTTTCTTGAACAGTGATCCTCCACCTCTACTTAAAATTGTTACAGCTCGTTACCATAATCACCCCCATTGGCTCAGACGAGGGGAGTTCTTACTTTAGACAAACTTTGTTATTTAGGTTTCAATCAGAGCTGGTTATTAACGAACCTTTATTTACATCGCACTACCGCTGCACAAAGAGCTATTGAAAACGATTATGAAGACTGCGTTGGAGAATTTCCAAGAGATAGACTTTGTTTCTATTTCAAGTAAGAGTTGAATTAATTTAAAATGGCTCTTAGTTGATCATTTGACTTACTTGCCTACTTAATAAGACATTTAAATTGATCAGGAGGGCACGTTTGGTAGAGGATATCGGCTATCTCTGTGTTGTCATCTAGTGGAAAATTGGAAAACTTGGAAATGTATCTGAAAAAAAACAAGTTTAAGAAAAAAGTGCATAAATATTACTTCAAGTCCTGAATTAGCAAAACTTTCTATGATTAAAGCTTGAGAATGATTGCTTACTGAAATAAATTTTCCGATATAATTTTTAAAAGGACTATCAAGAGAGTTTGTCTGAACATTTAAATCTTTCCGAAAACTGAAATCAGGAAAAAAAAATTACAAAAGGGATATCCAAAAGAAATAAGTTCAAAACATCCCTTCAAATTCATGCTGAATTTATGGAAACGAAAGGAAACTGTAACTTATCGATATCTATAATCGAACTTCGCCACTATCTCACAGAACTATGTGTCAACAAGGAAATCATTTTTAGGTCAGACAAATTAAAGGAAGTCTTAACTGGACTGGAGAACACGAGGATTGCACCCGTGATCTTTTGATAGAAGCTACGTCGACGGATTTTTTTATTTAGAGTCAGAGTCATGAGTAGTCTTGAGTCAGTCATGGTCCAACTCTCTGCTGCCAGAGTCATCAGCGGTCTTCGCAACAGCTGTCCTAGGGATATTGTATTGTATGAAGCTGACCTGCAACCTCTCAGTTTACGAAGCAGATACCTTTTGATCAAATACTTTGATAAACTCATCAGCTATGGTGACTTGCACAGAGCCTCTAGTTATGTGCGCAACTGGAAAAACAATCGTCTCCTTAAGAGAGAGAGAGAGAGAGAGCCCGCTTAGTCGCGCTGAAAGCGAGGGTTGGCTGCACAATAAAGTAGAATATGTCTCTTTGGCAGGTTGCATGAATGTTGCTACGTCGTTCCACGAACGCGTCTTTTTTAGAACGGATTTATGCTCTTATACCAACAAGGGCTTACAGCACCCAGAGTATCTGAGATGGCTTGCTCTGGAAACTATTCATAAAATTCCAAATGATGCTTCACAGATCTACACTGACGGTAGCATGGGTGCTGGTGCCATATCGGGTAGTGGAATTTTCATCTTAAAGGGGACTAGCATCAAGATCTGTATCAAAAAACCTGATTTTCGCTCGGTTTTTAGGTCAGAGCTAATAGCTATAGAGGAAGCTGTGAAATTTTGCATTGCTGACAATGTCGATTCAGATGTATGGATTCTGAGTGACAGCCGTAGCTCTATACAGCACATGTTTGAATGGTGGAGGCATGGTGACAAAGCGACTCTAAACATTGTCCAGCTTCTAAATTGCTTGAGTCACGACATTAGGATTTTCTTTCAGTGGGTACCGTCGCACGTGAATGTCTACGGGAATGAAATTGCTGACGGTCTCACCCGTGAGAGCAGCCATAGAGATACTGCTGGCGATGACCTTCTTACTTTCTCAGAAATAGCAACCCGGACTAGGCAAGATATTGATTCCTGTTGGAAAAATGCTCCTGTGCATGATTGGCATGGGGGAGGCCAGCCTGGTCTTGCTATGATCAGGGCAAGCAATAGGCGTGTCCAAACGGCGCTTGAGAAACTTAGCGGGCACACTCGATCCCAACGTCACCTTGCGGACCTTAAAGTCTATCCACCCTGCCCTAAGTGCAATGTGAACCAGTCTACTCCTGCCCACATCCTATCGTGTATTGGCTGCAGAAGAGCCACCTGGTCTCCAACCCTGCTGAGCAGCTTTGGGAGCTTTTTGGATGAGTTCATGGACTTTATTTAATGCTTCTGTTGGTCAAGTGGGCATAAGCAACAACAACATCGATGAATTGAGAGACTTAATAAAATCTGGTTCTGAATGCTGTTACCTCGTCGTTCTGTAGATCAGCCATGCGTGCCAAACGAAAACAGTTCATTCGTTTTCCATCACTAACTTAGCTTTATCATCTGCTATTATACTTTTCGTTACTCTAGCTGATTAAATATATTTTAAATTTGAAAATTGCCGTTTTCCCAGCAAAATGTCACAAAGTACAAACTATTCACTCAGGAGAGATAAATAATCAAATTTATGAAATATTTAATGCTAAAAAGATACACACGAAGATTGCGAAAAAATATTTCTTTCAGTCAATCTCCAAATAGCAACCTTGTTCAGGATTATTCACATCCTTCTCCCAAAAATAGCGAAATAGTATCTTCGGATACCACGTGATGATGGCGGAGTTAAGTGCCAACTCCTGGTGAACGAACTATACAACAAATACAATGATTGCAAATGTGTGAAGAAAGTCAGAAGTGTGAAAAAAAANTAAAGGGGACTGGCATCAAGATCTGTATCAAAAAACCTGATTTTCGCTCGGTTTTTAGGTCAGAGCTAATAGCTATAGAGGAAGCTGTAAAATTTTGCATTGCTGACAATGTCGATTCAGATGTATGGATTCTGAGTGACAGGCCGCAGCTCCATACAGCACATGTCTGAATGGTGGATGCATGGAGACAAAGCGACTCTAAACATTGTCCAGCTTCTAAATTGCTTGAGTCACGACATTAGGATTTTCTTTCAGTGGGTTCCGTCGCACGTGAATGTCTACGGGACGAGAGATACTGCTGGCGATCACCTTCTTACTTTCTCAGAAATAGCAACCCGGAATAGGCAAGATATTGGTTCCTGTTGGAAAAATGCTCCTGTGCATGATTGGCATGGGGGAGACCGACCTGGTCTTGCTCTGATCAGGGCAAGCAATGGGCGTGTCCAAACGGCGCTTGCCAGACTTAGCGGGCACACTCGATCTCAACGTCACCTTGCGGACCTGAAAGTCTATCCACCCTGCCCTAAGTGCAATGTGAACCAGTCTGCTCCTGCCCACATCCTATCGTGTATTGGCTACCAGAAGAGCCACCTGGTCACCAACCCTGCTACATAGCTTTGGGAGCTTTTTGGATGAGTTCATGGACTTTATTTAATGCTTCTGTTGGTCAAGTGGGCAAAAGCAATAACAACATCAACGAATTGAGAGACTTAATAAAGTCTGGTTCTGAATGCTGTTACCTCGTCGTTGTAGATCAGCCCATTTTATGGATTTTTATATGACTTACTAACAAGTTTTGAGAGGGTACTATTATAATTAGACTTTTTTGATGACTATCGAGAAATAAATGAGATACCAAATTTTTGATCACTATGGGCCCGAGGTTCAATCTACGGCAACTGAAAGACTACCTATCGTTCATTCACCAGGAGTTGGCATTTGGCTCCACCTCCTCGGACACAGAGTCCATTTCAGAGCGGGGAGTAAGAGAAGAAACAACTCCGCTCTTGAAAATGACCCAAACCGTTATGCGTGCCAAACGAAAACAGTTCATTCTTTTTCCATCACTAACTTATCTTTATCATCTGCTATTATACTTTTCGTTACTCTAGCTGATTAAATATATTTTAAATTTAAAAATTGCCGTTTTCCCAGGAAAATGTCTCAAAGTACAAACTATTCACTCAAAAGAGAGATAAATCATCAAATTCATGAAATATTTAATGTTATAAAAATGCACACGAAGATTGTGAAATAAATATTTTTTTCAGTCAATCTCCAAATAGCAACCTTGTTCAGGATTATTCACATCCTTCTCCCAAAAATAGCGAAATATGTAGTATCTTCGGATACCACGTGATGAAGGCGGAGTTAAGTGCCAACTCCTGGTGAACAAAAAATACTACAAATACAATGATTGCAAATGTGTGAAGAAAGTCAGAAGTGTGAAAAAAAAACCCACGAATTAATGAACTCAATATAAAGAACACTATCGAGTGCCTCGAAGTAAGGTTTGGCCCATTCCTAAATTCAGACTTCTGCTATGTTGGACGACTTAAGAAAAGTTTGGATATTTACAGGAGTTATCAAATTTTAAGCTGGAATTGCGTGGTTATCTATTCAATGCATTTGGAATAACACAGCGTTTTGGAAAAAACTTGTGGAATACGATAGTGATCAATGACAGAAGTGTCTGCTTTGTGGAAAGGAAGATACAAGAGAAAAATCCAGTCAACATATTTTTTTCCTAATATGCACCCGAATATTGACTTTCGTCTTTCGGGGCATCAGAAGGGCAGATTAGTGGCCCACTCACGCAGGGGTACCATATTGTGTAGGCTGGCATTGCTCTCACAGTAGGATGGACAGATAATGCAGAGAAGAGAAGAATCGGGATTCGAACCCGGGACTTCCTGACTTGAAGTCAGGTCAGCTCCGTGACCACCATACAACCAGTTGGAATTGAGCATATTGTATTATGCAATAGCATCATTTTTGAATAAAATATTTCATTCTTTGAATAATGTATGCGTGTATTACTTCGAAAGGAAAATAAGGGATGTATTGAAATGAATACGAGGTAGTGAAATTGTATCTGTGTGACAGTTTTTAAAGTAATAAGTAGACAGTGTAGTAGAGACCTTTTGCATTTTTAATAAAAAGACAGTTGGATTTTTTTAAATTGAAGGTTAAATGACTCTCTAATCGATTATGCATTTCAAAATTTCAAGCATTCTTCTCTTCCATAATACCTCTCACGATCTTTTAATCTTATTTATTCTTGTGTTTTATTTACTCTAGCCATGAATTTTAAATTAGCATTTACGCGCGCTTAGGGAAATTTACATCGTATTTAACGTCTAAATATTTTTTTTTTTGGTGATTGCAATTGTTTCGATTGAGTAACTCCATATCATCATTTAAGGGGAAATGTAATTCTTCGGGGTGTGAGAAGGAAAAAAAAAAAGGTTTGTAACCCCTTGAACTTTGCTTAAAACTAAATTCAGTGTAGAAATAAAGCGATGCGTATTGCATTAAAAGTAAAATTATTTTATTGAATTTTTCGTCTGAGATTAGAACTTGATTTCCAAAATTCTGATCTTTATGAACATTCCATGGCAGGAAAATAACTTAAAACTATTATTTTCAGTGGTGCTTCACTAATATTAATACATTGAAATCGGAAAAAAATATCAAGTAAACTCTAAGCAACGAATTCTCTATCAAAAAACCTCCGTGGCAGAATAGAGGCGACATTGTCATAGAACGTTAAAGATTTTTCATTCGGAAAGGGAAATTTCCTCTGTATTTCCTATAATTTTCAATTTAAATACATTTCGGAAATTCTTCTAAGTGTCTTAATGCTATGGAATTTTCGACTGCTTTTTAAATAAATCAGCTCAGTTTTCAGCTCAGATTTAGTAACTTTCCAGCCGATTTCCCGACATTTAACATAAAAAAAATATTGGGAAATTAATATTATAATTATTTTTTTTATCGTGCATGGATGATGATGAACCTACTTCAGTACGCATCGCTTTATGTATACAATTATATTTCATCATAAAAAAACAAATTTTTATGCCGTTTTGAGAGATGGTTTTCAAACAGTAAAATATTCAAATGAATAAATTGGAAGTAAATAAAGACATGGCGCATTGATGCTTAAACATTCGCAATTGATTCTTATATTTTTCAGCTTTACATTTATTTTGTAATTTCATTTGCCTTGATCTTCAACTGAACATATAATAATGTTATAAGGATTTTTAAATGTCTATGTACTACTATGTAGGATCTTAAAATATTAAACTAGAGTACTTTGGGGATATGTTCTGTAGTTTTTGATGCTAAAACTGGTAAGGGAGGGAGGAAGAGTTAAGAAGAAAGGGGTTACGATACGAACCACGTGTTATAAACCCTGTGGAGCTTATTGTGAAACAAACACGAAGAAAAAGAGGAATTTTTTAACACTTAACGAGCAATCACATACATGAGTTCGCATACACGATGGATAAAATCATTTTATTATTTTATCACATTTATTGAATTAAATGTCATGTACTTCTAAACCGTTAAGGGTTAAGCACTAAAAGAAGAAAAAACTTCTATAATGGTCACATTTATCTTGATTTATATAACTATTTTACTGCTAATTTTGATTCATTTGATTACATCAAACAGAAATATGGAGCGAAAATGCTAATCCCGTGCAATTTTTTTCTTCCCAAGACTTGACAAAATTTCACAATAAGCTCCTACAATGGCATCGCTCAACTCGTGGAACGATTCTGCCACAGCTCAAAATCGTATTTTTCCTTAAGTTTTAAATGATCAAATGAAGATATTGAGGTTAGAAATTTCTTTAAAGGTTAAGCACACTTTTACCATTAAACAGTCAAAATCTTTTTGTTGTGCAAAAGTTGCGCACATGTTGAGATTGTGGTGACACTAGGAGTGCGATGCTTTATTTTTTCTAGTTTTGTCGAAACAAGCTCTGTTCTGATGTCAGTGCCCAAGTTAAAATTTTTGATAGTACGGTTTTCCATTACTGGAACAACATAATCTTGATGGTAATCATCTATAATTCCATCACGAGCCATTATATTTTTGATAGTATCCAACTTAAGTGACCATCACCCCAATGTAGGAGTTCGGACTGATTTATGACTGTCCAAGATACGATTAGCTACTTGTTTTGATGGTTTGTTCATGTTAAACCATCAGAAAATTTCCATCATAGTTTCCTAGAAATCAAACGATCATGAACACTCATCATTCTAATGTAGGAATTCGGAATGATCTGTGATGGGCGAACATAAAATAAAAACAAATTGTTTTGATGGCATTTTCCTGAGAACCAACAAAAGTTCCCATTAAACAATCATGGAAATTTATAGTTGGATCCATCATGGACCATCACGGATCATTATGGATTGTTGGTCCATGAGAATCAAACTTCTCTTGATGGTTAACCATCATAGTAAAAGAGTAGGATCTTCAACATGGTATGATGGAAGTTTGCTGGCATATCAAAACCCATGAACGCATGATGGAAAATGTTGGATGGTGACCATCAAGAATTTTGACTTTCGTGGAGATCGAGGGAAAAAAGTAGTTAGTAGTCTTCGTAGTTTTGTATCGAGAGTCTACTTTCATTAAAGCAGAGGTGCCAACTATTACGATTTGTTCGTTATTATTACCGTTTTTACTGTAATTTAAATTACCAGTTTGGAGAATTTTCGTTTAGTATAAATTTACTTTAACCCTTAACTACCAAGAGCTATAAAATTTTATTGTTTGCAACTACTATAATTATTTTCTACTGCTCAAACAATTCTGAAAGCACTAAATAAAAGAAAGCATTCTGGTAGAAGCAAGAAATTTAGAAAAAAAGGAAAGAAATCTCATATTTGGACCTTACAACAAGCTATTTTGAAAACCTAATATTCTCTCTTTGTAAAAAAAAAGCATAAAAATTTTAACTCAAATCTGAAATGCAACGAGAGAAAATGTTTAGTGGGTCAAATGCAAAATGATAAAAATGCAATAAAGGCTAGTTCTTGTTTAACCAAAAGCTTGAAAATTAATTACAATTAATAATTTTAAATTGATCATCTAATAATAGGGTGCGTGGCGTTTATAAAAAATGCTTAAAAGTGCTTCTTTTTGATTTACGTTTCTTAAAAGTCCTTAAAGGTGCTTTTTTTCATTGGAGGTTTGTAAGTGTTTAATTTTCACTCTTTTAAAATAAGATTTTTTCTTTGCTGTGCAGATCGTCGTCATAAATTATAAAAAGGGAATGATTTTCACAATTTTCCTCTGCAATATTTATCAGAAACTAGTTATTTTACTATGATTACGTAAAGTCTTTGAAAATATTTTTGCATTTTGTTGATTGTAAGTAGATAAATGAAGAACTTATATGCATAATTAAACTTATAAATGAAGAACTTATGTATGTAAATGGCGAACAATAGAAAGAAATAATTTTCCTTACTGCACATATCCTGATTAGGAATGTTTTTTTTTTTTGAAAAGTGATTAAAAATACTATTTGAGTGCTTAGAAATTGGTTAGTTTTTATAGAAAAATCTGGCTACGCACCCTGAATAATGAAGTATAAAATAGTGAAATAGTAGGAATGAAGTATAACGTATTTTCTATTTAAAAATTTGTTACTATTTTGTTTAATAGTAAACACGTGCGTGATTTTATTAGTATTACATACCTATATAAAACTTGAGTTGTATATACACTTTAAAATTGTATAATTGTGAAATTGCGTAAGAAACTAATTTGATTCTGTCAACACCAACTTCATATAGTTTTGTGTTCTGATTTTTAAAGCTAGTTCGGAAAGTTGGCACCTCTGTTAAATGAGGACCACTCTAAAAAATTTAACTTGTGAGTTAAATTAGAATATTAAAGAGGCGTGTAAATATCTCAGAGGTCGAATTTAAACGTTTCAATTTTAGTAACCATTTTTAAGTAAAAAATAAACAATCGATGTTTATGCAGTTGTTATAGTTTCGGAGGTAGATGAACCTATTTGGTGAGAAAAGGTTTAACCAAAAGTTTTCCTTAATACTCAAACTACGCTAAAATGGATTGTTAAGATTCATAAAAATACTTCATATTTCTTTTTTTAAAAAAAAGTTTAATGTGTGTTTAGAAAATGAGAGTTGAGACATTTCCCATGAAGAGGTGTGTGTTATTTTTCATTTACAAATTCCTTACATTTTTCCCTTTGGGAACATTTTTCCCTACGAATAAGATTGAAAGCTCCCTTGCTATTTCAATAAAAGTTTCGTTATAACGCTACTTAGCTTTGTTAGCTCTTGGGTTCGTGATGCAGTTATGAGTTGGGTGCTGTGTCGTATCGTTTGACTCTTTTGCTTAAAAGGTCTGCATTAAAATTGATACCAAATAGTATTTTATTACAATTTAATGTTATCTGAAATGAAAATGGTGTTTACGAGTGATTAAAAGTCTTCTCGAGGAAGTTTTGAAGAATTTTAACTGTCTCATTACTGCTTTGAGGTGCTACAACAATAGAAATTACTATACTGATAAGCAGCAGCATGAAAAATATTTATCTACAGAGCCCGTGGTTAGATATACTTTTTGTCCGTAAAGCAAGATAAATAAATTTGTGTGCACTAAATTTGCTGCAGATAATGATTCTACAAGTATTATTTCTTAAGTTTCAAAAGAGATAGTGTTTGAAAACTCCCATATAGTTTATATTTTGTTATTTATTTTTTAAATGTTACATACTTAACTCACATATCAAATGTTTAATATTGAAATTGGATTATTTCACTGGGCAATTTTATAACATTTTTAAAATACTTTAGATTTTTTTTGTATCGTTATTTGCAACTGATTAAGAAATTCATAGTATCTGTTATCAAAGCAAAACCTAGTTCTAACCTCTTCATATGCGTAAGACACGTATAATTTAGTTATGATTTATAGAACATTCTAATGATTATTTTGAAACAAAATTTGTTCATTTAATTTTTCTTCCTAAATTCTGGAGAATTGAATTTTATTTCAGAGGCTGCACTCATACAGTGTATAAAGAGTGTTTTTGAATGGTTATATTTCAAAAGAAGCAAAACACATTCGATAAAACTTTTAAATTTCTGTTTAATCTGTTTATGACTTGGTATGATGAAATATTTCGTCATATACGAACTGCTGCTGCAAATTACTTGAGGTGTAATAGTATATAACTATAAAAAAAATCGTAAAGAGTTGAACAAAAGTTTATTCCCCGGTTGACTAAACTATAGATTCAGGGTTAGAATACTTGTATTATCCAAGCTAGATAACTTGCATTAATATCAGTTGTGCAGGTTTATATGCAACTAAACTTATGTTGTTCATTTCACAATCATTAGCGACCCTACTGATGAATTTTATTTCATTTTAAAGATATTGTGTGTTAATTTAAAAGATATTGTAGCGAATAAATTTTGTCAAAAAAATTAACTAAAAGCATTTTATTTCACCCCTGATCCGTAAGCAAGTATTGTGGATACAGGTCTGGTACGTTTTCTGGGGAAATATTACTAAATTTCGAAAAACATTTTTCCATTATGCATTAAAATAAATTAAAGTAAAATTAAATTAAATCAGATTTCACAAAATAAAATTAAGTCAAATTTCAAATAAAATAAAATGAAATTTTCTTCACTTTGAAGAAGGGTTCCAAAGAGTAATCAAGCTTAGGGAGTAAGAAATAGTTTATTTTTCCGAAATGATCTCTAATAGTAACAAAAAAAGAAAAGAAGTTCATAATTAAAGACGATGATGTTTTTCATTGTTAAGAACCCTTCCCCTAATCAGAAGTTCCTAATTTTTAGTTTGTTGACAATTTTTTTTAGAAAAAGTGTTGTCAATTAGCAATTAATCACTAATCATTTTTTGAGTTCTATAAAACGATAAATCAATGAAAAATTACAATAAACTTGTAATAGTTAAAGTTCTATTTATCATAAAATGTGCTGTTTTAATTATTTATGATGCACTTTCATGCTTGAAAATCATTTTTGTTTCTATCATATGCTCTATGAGAAAATCAAATAAGAGCTGAAATCATCAGTAACAATTTCTATTCATTTTAATTTTAAACTTTTTTTTTTAATTTAAAATGTTAAATTGATTTTTAACACAAAAGATACTTTTTAATATGGGATTTAATTCCTAAATATTTTTGCTGCGCAATATTTTTAGAAAAAAATGCTTTCAATTTTAAACTGCAGATTACTAGTGTGAAATCTTCAATTCTTTGAATTCTTTATTGCTTGAATTTGGGAAATCGATTTACTGGACGTACAAAAAGTTTCTTAATTAAAAAAAAAGACCTTTTTTCTTCTAAATTTTGTATTAAGCTGTAAGCAGGACATCGGATATTTTTTAGAGATTTAAATTTATCTGCAAATTCTAAAATAACTTTTTTTAAGAGCTATCAAGGTGCGTATAGTTTTTTAAAAGTGCTAAACAGCGCGTATTTTTGGTTTATGTCTTTTAAAAACCCCTTAAGGGTGCTTTTTCAATTCGGAGATTGTTAAAAATGTAAAAAAATTAGATATTTTTTTGCCATGTTGAGTGTCATCATAAGTTACGAAAAAATCATGATCTATTTTCATTTCAATATTTATCAGAAACTTGTTTTTTTTTTTATCACGATTACATAAAGTCACTGAAAATATTTTTACATTTTGTTACTTTAATATTATAAGTGAACTTTAAACAATAGAAAGGATCTTATTTTGTTGTTTCTGTGCAGATCCTAATTATGATTTTTTTTAAAAGCGTATAAAAATAGATTTAGATTGCTTATTAAATACTTAAAGGATGCTTATTTTTTGTTGAAAAGTTTGGCTACGCACCCTGACCATGATGAAAGCCTTGATAATATTAACTTTCGGTGCAAAAAACGGTAGCCTTCTCTTACAACCCCCCTTTTCTTGTGTCAGTCATTTTTGTCTGTTTTCAACAATCATAACAAGGACTCATATTGATCTTATAATATTGATTAAACATTCCTTTACGTTTTAGCCTTCGAAGATACCTAAAAGTTAAAATGATATTTTACGAATTCTGTTTAAGAGTGAGCACGTTTTTCTCCCTTTTTAGGGAATTTTTGTTCCCTTTATTATTCCGCATATTAAATTCATTCAATAAAAAATTAATTCCGACAAGTATGACAACATGCGACGAATCTTCTAAGTTTAAGTGAATCGTTTTATTTTCAAAAATGCTCTGATTCTTTCATTATTCATTCATTTCGATATGCAATCGACCTTAAGAAATATTTCATTATAAAAACTCTATCAGAACTTCATAAATAGTTGAATTCAAATTCGTTATTTTCTGTTGCAAAATGTTTTACAGTTTAATAAGTTATGGACTCAGATACAAGACAACAGTAACCTTTCCCTCCTTTATTTTTGTTCGACTTAATTTTTAAAACCGTCTGATTTTGTTGCATTGACTACTTAATAGAGTTTATGGTTAACTCTATAACTGCTTCCAGATTTTGAGCTATAAAACTATGCTTTTATCTTACCAACTTATTCACGTGTCAACATCATATTTTATGAAATCTTAAACACGTTGAATGCCACGCAAATTTTACACAGCTTTTCAGTCTAGCCAAGATGATTTTTGTGTGTTCTCTATTGCATTAATTTCATCAAACCATCTCAAACCTTCCATTTTAGTAACGATAATAATATAAAAAAATTAAACGCATTAATTACTTGAATTGAGTGTTTCTAATAATCTGGGCTTCACCGGTCACAAGTGACCCCCGTGGCGCTACGAACAAATTCAGTGCCGGTCACCGGTGACCCACACGGCATTCAACGTGTTAACACAGTTCAAGACTCTGGGACAAATATATATCCGTATAAACTCCACTTTTTGGGGTTATTTTAATTACTAATCCATACTTGGCTACATGAAAAGGAAAACTAAGAAACCCTCTATCTGTTAGCCCGATGATACTTGATAATTATACAGTAATGAATTTCCCGTCCATCGCTTCTGTTAATTGCGTAGAGATTTATTGAAAAAAGAGAAAAATTGAATCTTCAAGTATTCTAAAAAGGAAGGAGTATTCTTTTATCGTTATTGTTTGTACCAAGTAGCTTTTACAAGAATCAATATTCATTGTTGTTAACTAATCAAAAGAAATTACGAATGAAGAGGGTTACAAAAATGATAAGGCCTTAAATATAAAAATAGTAAATTACTTTATCTGAATATCTTTCCTCATGCTGATCTAAGTGTTGTAATTAAAACACTTTGGTTTAATTTGAACCTGAGGGCCTGTTTAAACAAAAGATAAATATCAGCCATGAATTATTTAATTAATATTATATTTGTATTATATTGATATTACATTTATATTTCCGTTAATTCATTTAACTCATAATCAGTCATTCGGCAAAAAAGGAAATTGGAACACTTTAAAAAAATTATTTTAAGAACTTTGACGATGAACGTTTTTTCTTTTTATTTACTGCGATTTCAAAACCTGAAAGATGGTTAGAGAATCTGTTGAAAATTATTTTTTTTTGTTAAATAAAATTAAATGAATTCAGTTATTTTAAATTTATTACAATGTCAAAAATTAGTCGATTTAAATTTTTTTATTTAACGTATTGGCAATTTCTTCTTGTATATCCTTTACTGTAATGAAAAGTCCTCCAATAAAATGTAGCATTAGCTTCGCAAGAAGCTTATTCTTAAATTACATTAAATGAAGTTCGTAGTTTTATTACCTTGAACGTTTTTAGTTTGGCAAACCCAGTGTTTTGAAAACACAAATGTTTTTAATTTTCGTAGAAACAGTTCTAGATTACATTTTACTTTACGATACCATTTAAGATATTTGCAAACATAAATCATTACAATGTTTATACTTTGCATTTGTTTAAATTAAAGCAATTTGCCATAAAACGACACTAGTTTCATGTGATGATATAAACTTCCGTTATTAATATAGTTATAACACTAGACAGGCAAGTACTTTTCATAAATATTTTAATATTTCAAACATTTATTGTACAACGTCAATACAAACGTTGTCAATGCAATGTGTTGTCAATACAAACGTTGGATTGACATTGCATCAATAATGTAAAAAAAATAAATTTTTTAATCTCTAAAACTCTTACATATTGTATTTTCAACAATTTTTGTTCTAATTTAAAAGAAAAGTTTATAGGTGTGTATTATATGTTATAAAGAGTGGAAGCATGTTTACAATCTAAAATGACCAGATTTTTTTATGCAACAATAAACTTATTAAATAAAATTAACTTGGTTTTTGAAAAAAATATTTTGAGAAATTAGATTATTTGATTATTAAAGTTGTTCTAGAGTTCATTACTGTGAAAATAAAAGATGTGATCTCACAGCATCATTGCACTGAATACCCTTGTTTTTGCCCGTTTCTCAAAATTATTACAATACTAGTGGGCTGCGCCCCCTGATCGCTAACGCTCGCCAACCCCAAAAAATTGCTACGCAATCTTATATGGTTTGCTTCGCAAACCAAGCTCGCTTCACTTGCTACTAACTTAGATACATTGCAAATGCACAAAATTCTAAGAATTGAAAACAATCATTCAAATCCATATAAAAACTTTTTTTGTTTAAAAAAAGCATCTTTTTAGTAAATACTAAGTCATTAAAATAAATTTGAATTCAAATAAATGACATGTAATTCGTTAATCCTATTAGAAATGTGCTATAGTGTAATTCGTGACATAAATCAAAAACCGTCAAATAAATTCGTAATATATAAATTCTGGGAAAAAAAGCGCTTTCGACAAAATACTG
>NC_092208.1:5899187-5907401 GCF_043381705.1 Parasteatoda tepidariorum | reverse complement strand
ATTGCATAAAATCTTATTTATTCTCGTGATATTCAAATCATTCTTTTTTTTTGCTTAAATATAATAAAAATTCATTGCATTTAAAAAAATTTTAGTTGTATTAGAAATGTAAAAGGAAACTGTAAATTCCCTCTCATATTTAGTTTTACAAGTCAGTCATTAGCTATTTTATTATCGGAGTACTAATATTTTACATATATCAATTTTTGTTTTTTAAATATCACCAAGCTTTGGTTTGCCTATGATCAGTAATTAATATGTAAATGGTAATTATCCAATTTAGGTTACGAGTTATGAGTTTTAGAACTATCAATTTCATCGTTTTTTTTTTTAAGTTGTTAGCAAATCCATCGATACATATTGCAAAAGCGAACTCAATATCCTGAGCATTTTTCTATGGTTTACTGAGTTTATGGCCTCATTTCACTGAGTATTAAATATAAAATTAATTGCAGGAAATTTCGCTAGTGAAATTCTTCTTTGCAGGTATATTGTATACATAAAAGAAGTTATGTATTCATATATCGATTAGTTATAAAGTATTCAGTGTAGTGAATGTTTTATTGTTGGGAATAATAACACAGATTTCCTAAAATGGATCAAATCTAAACACAAAACGACTTCACAAAGATTTATATCTATTTTTACATCGGTTTTTCCTTATTTCGTATAATTTTCATACGCTTAAGAATGAAGCAAATTTGTAAAATTTACGAATATTACATGCAATCTGTCATTTTTACGGAATATAAAATGACAAATTATGTATATAAAAATGATTCAAGAAAGCCTTTTTGTTGTATTTTACATAAATTTTATGAATTTCGCGTAAATAAGCCACACGTATGGTCTTTCCAAGCTTTTTTCTTCCCTCTATAAATCCTTTTTTTTTCAGCTTGAATCAGAAAACTAAAAAATTAAACTATAATTTCAAAAATGGCTCGTTATTCATTTTTAAATGCATGCATAGTGTTACTCTCTGTATTGTATCAAATATCTGTTAAAAGCTAATTCTAGTAAACGTATTTCGCTGTTTTGGAGCGATAATTAAAAATGTAAAATCCATGAAATTGCCAATATGTTCTTTTTCTGAATTTGTATCAATTAAACTAAGTTAAACTGTCTTCGAGATATACGTAAAAAATTCTCAAATATTTTGACAATTTATAAAACTGTGTAAAGTTCGAGGGCTTTTTTATAGTATTAAAAATACAGAATCAAAAAAATTGCCAATACGTTTTTAACCATTAGATTTTAGTAAAATTGTTATGTAAAAAATATGCAAGAAGATATAAATTTCGATTTTTTTTCCCTTTATTCAAAATTTTATTAAAATACGAAACATTTTTGTGACAAAATATACTAATTCTCAATTTTAATAAATGTTTTGAATTCATTTTGAGGGTGTACCGACTGGCCTGTGTAGGGGTTAGGGAACTTTCTTTGCATCAGAAAGGTTCTGGGTTGTTCGAATTCCGGGCAAGGCATGGATGTTCTTTCCTTCTCTGTACTATCTGTCCTTACTGTGGGAGCAATGTTGGCCCACCTAATATGGTGTCCCTGAAAGAGTGGCCAACAAATCTGCGCCTGTATGACCTAGGTCATTATCCAGGTGGGCATTGGAGAAAAAAAAATTTGAGGGTGTAATTATTCTTTCTGCTGTTAGCGGGATTGAAAGATCGATTACTTCTGACTGGTTTTTCAAAGTCGGGAGTTCGATGATTTGCTTGAGACTTAGAACATATAAGATTTAAGGAAATGGTGGTTGAAAATGAAATTCATTTTCCAAGTTTTATCCGTAATTTAACACTTTATCGCTTATTCACTTTATTAAAATAACCATATTAATTAATAAGTCTCAAATGTTAACTAATATAGAACTGGAAACTTTCTACTCTTTTTGTAAAAATTTATTCTAGTTGTAACTATGTTTTAATGTAATATTGTTTATTCATTTAAATTTATTCACCACGCCACTGCATGCAACTGATTTAAAAGTTCATTTGCAACTCCACTGAACTGCAGCTCTTTGGAGATGAGTACCGTGAACTTAATACAGCTTTCACGGCAAACGCTCAAAAGTCGCGGTCAACCTAATCCAACTCTCACATGTGCTCAAAATCCGGTAAACTTAACGTAGCTCTCCCGGTCTTTTGCAAATACGGCAACTAGTGGCATCCGTACATCAAATTCTATCCCTGATCAAATTTTGGTGGAGGAATATTGTGGCGTAACTACCACTACGATTATAAAACATCAATTCACTAGTATATAAGACATTTTAACTCAATCCAATCTTGGGGAATCTTATGATAGATGAAAGTTGACAATGTCGATTTCTACTCTCCCTATCAAATATATCAACTAATGAGAACTTTGCACCTTATTGTTTAAGAACGATATTAAAAGTACTCAACTAGTAATGGTACTGTGGAAACTACTTTTGAACTTTTAGAAAAATTTTCCAAGTAACTAACGATACGATTACGATTAACGATACTACGAAGTATCATTTTCTCAGCCACTCTTTTATAATTCTTATTTCGCATTAGTAGTACTTTTATTTTTTCCAATAATGATTAATTAAATGTTTATCACTATCTTTTTGTTAAAAGTAGTGCTTAATAGCACAATTGCTGCAGGCAATTTCACATCGTCAAGCCCAAACATCGCTACGTGTTCAATGCAATGAAATCATACGGTGATATAAAATAAGTTTGATGGAAAAATAAAAGGGACGAAATAATTTGTAATTCCCATTTTATGTGAAAAATATAATTTTGAATGAATTCTTTGTTTAAATGCATATTTTTTTTTCTTAAATTTACCGTTACATTAAATAAAAGCTAATTATTTTAAATGAAATCTTGGTCCAGCATCCATTACTCTTTTCAAATTAATATTTTTTTTATTTCAAACTTACTGTATTGATCAATGTCGCAACGCAATCAAAAAAAGCTTTAATAAAGCTTAGATTAGAGAATGACGTCATTCCCAAGATAATATTTATTTTTAAGTGCTTCATTAAGCAGGTATATTAAAAAGCACGTATGAACCCTTTTATTAAACAACCTAAACACTAAAAATGTATTTATTGTTATTAAAAAGGAAATACACCTAAAAATATACTTTCGGAATTAATCTAAAAAAATTCTCAGAATTGTGTCTGAAAAATATTTGTCATTCGAAAAAGCCCTATTAAAATACGCAATTGTATTAGCCAGAAAGCAGCTATTCAGATTTAGTATTTATAAACTTGTTATTTTTTTTCAAAGATTTATTCTGAAATATTTCAAACTCAATAGTAACGAATTTTTTATTTTATTAATTTTTAAAAAAAAATGTAACTTTAAAACAAATGAAAATTTTTGTAAAATTTCCTATACAGACTTAAATTAGTGATGGCTGTATTTTATAAAAAAATCAGAATGATCCGATGAAAGTTGTATAATTTTGTATTTTAAATGATTTTATCGTCCACTCCTTTATTATTCAATTCATCACTTTTTATAGGTCAGTGAAACTTAATAATTTACAATTCTTAGGGATAAACAGTGAGAAAGAAGGCAAAGTATTGGCCACATCGCTCATTAGAAACGAAAACCTTTTAAACGCCATATCACAGAAACCCAAAACTTAGAGTGTTTTTAAGTCTTGATTAAAACAATCTCAACCAATTTTGCAATACACTATAAAAGATTCTGGTTCAAATTACGATAAAAAGAACCGACACTCACGATGCCGGTACTTTCCACTGTAAAATCTTTGTTCACAGAAACATGTTCATTAAAAAAAGAATCATCTAATTAGTAAAAAAAGTTTATATTGAGATTCATATTTTTTTTAAGATTTGTTTTTAAAACATATTACGTATTTCTTGATTAATTAAAAAAATTTGGGGATTGGTTACACTTATCTCCCTTGTACAAAACATACTTATAACTGTTTTTAAAAGGCTACCTTTTCTTAATTAAGAAAAGAAATTATTCAAATTTTCAATGTTATTTTTTCATCAACCAATCCGATTTTAGGAATGTTGTCATATTACACAGGGTGCGTAGCGTTTTCAAAAAGGGCTTATTTTTGATATACGTTTCTTAAAAGCTCGGGTTTTGTAAAAAAATGCTTAATTTTCTATCTTTTAAAAAGAGGTTCTTTCTTTACAGTGTCGATTGTTCTAAATTACAAAAAAAGGCATGTTTTTCACACTTTTCTCTGAAATATTTATCAGAAAATAGTTACTTTATCATGATTAAGTAAAGTTATTGAAAATGTTTTTGATATTTATTAATTTTTTGTTTATAAATTAAGAACTTTAAACAATAGAAAAAAATAATTTTTATTACTACTTAATTTTTATTAGATAATAATTACGATTTTTTTCAAAAAGTGAATAAAAATATTTGATTAAAAAAGTACTTTAATGGAGCTTATATTTTGTTCAAAAATGTGAATACACACCCTTTTACATAAGATCGTCAACTGAATAAAACAAAGATAGCAAAGTAGCAGTTTTTGCTGATCGCTTCAATATTTTAAAAATAGAAATAGCTGTAATTTTTAAAATTGATTGATTAATTTTCTCCACAAGAAAAAAAACGTTACTATAATTTTTATTCTAAGCTTATTCATGAAATAGAAGCAAACATCATTTTAAATTCCAAATGGTAGCTCATATATTTTTTCTAAATTAGATATTTTGTGATTTACAGAGATTTTGAAATTGACAATAATAATTTTTTTAAATTTATTAAATTGTTACTGCATCTTACGAAAGTGGCCGTAAAAAATATTTAAAATAAATCAAATTACAACAAATTACTCAATAAAATTTTGCTGTATTCAAGTATGATTCATACTATACTAGTAAATATATTGTGATATTCATCTCTACTTAAAAATCCTATTGAACAGATATAATTTAAAAAGGGTACAAAAAAAATCTTTATCTCATATACTAAAAATACGTCTTTTCAAATTACGTCATATAAAATAACTGGAATGTTCGAAATAGCGTTTTAAATTTCAAATTTATTTTTCAATATAAATAGATCAATATTTACAAATTTATCCAATAATAATAATTTTTCAAATAATTTATCGAAGAGGCCAATCCTCATAATTTATTAAATGATTCCCATGATCAGTAGGAAAATTGTGCGGCTAAAAATTCGTAATTGGTCTAAGTTAATGATACAAATTTTTTGATTAGTAGTTAATTAATTGATACATGAATAGAAATTTATATCTAATGTTTGTATACACGCAGCTGCACCTGTGTAGCACGCCTTTCCTTAGAATAACGTTTTACTGTAGAGTGTTCATAAGTATAAATTGCAGATGTATTTGATTCGATAAATTTTAATGAAATTTTTTTAAAGTTAACATAAAGTCGTCTATATTTTTCTTTTGAAAAAGTTTAACGTATAAAAAGTCAAAAATAGTTTTGAAAAATATTATTGGTTTTGAAAATAAAACTAAATAAATGTTATAAACAGCTCTTCTGCAATCTCCTACAGTTAATGATTAATAAGTATTGATGACTTTGAAATCCTTTAACAGTACTAAAAACTACTTTCGTTTTTGTTGATAAAATCAGTTACTTGATGTGAAGTTTGATGTGAAGATTTTTCGTATCTGTAATTAAACTAAAATAATCGGTAATTAAACTAAAATACGTTTTTTGTGACTTCTGCACATTGACCCACGAGAAGCTTCAAAACAAATAACTGGCAGAAGAGAATCACTTCGGATAACTCCTGAAAAAGATAAGAATCGAACATGTCTCCACCAAATTTTTTTGTTTTTATTACTTCATTTGCTTTATTACCTGGCATATTTTAGTTTGAAATAAGTACTTCTTAATTAATCTGCAAGTAATCTAGCTTGGATAAATCACCCATATTTTACAGCCATTAAAGATACGTTTTAAATACTTCTCACAGCTAATGATTACATAGTGGATAAAACCAGGATTTAAGTCTCGAAATAAGCCTAACTGAAGTTCCTCCAAACCTAATCTGTTCCAACTTATATATGTTTAACCATTTGCTTACGGCGCTTAGTATCATCAAGGACCACAAGTAAATCAAGGACCACAAGTAAATCAAGGTCCACAAGTAAATCAAGGTCCACAAGTAAATCAAGGTCCACAAGTAAATCATGGTCACAAGTAAATCATGGTCACAAGTAAATCATGTTAGTCCACTTGTTATACCAGCCATAATTAAAAGGTTAAAAAATGCTTCAAATGCTATTTCTTTATATTCATGGTAGCAGAAACCCTGCAGCATAATCACGGGCACTGCAGAATTTATTTTTTTTTTGTAACTCCTTGTGGGAAATAGAAAAAAAAATAATTGAAGATAAAACGCTTACACAAAACTGTCGAGTTCAACATTTTTTTTACAGATATATTTATGTTTTAATGCTAAGTTTTTTTCATTTGGCTTAACGTAAATAACGGTTGGACCAGTGTTCCCCAACTCCCGGTCCGTGGATCAAATGGTACCGTGCCGCCCATTTCATTGAAACTGAATTTACCCCCCAAATTAAAAATATCTGTGTTCCATTAAAATTTTATTTGTTTAAAAATAGAAGGTAGTGACATAAATTTTTGTAATGTATCATTGTCTCCATTAACCCCCAGATGGAACCGTCTCATTGCAAAGAAAAAAGCTTAGGGTTCTCATTGATTTAACGTTCTAGTAAGTTGAAATGCTAAATCACTCTATATTTATTTTTCGGTGCAACTGTATTTTGTTTGGAAGGCATGTTCATTTACAATTAAATTAAAATTAATAAATCAAAATGATCTAAAATATAGAAAATCAACGTCCCCCCCCCCAACGGGCCGCGGTAAAATTATCAAACTTTAACAGGTCAGCTGTGATAAAAAGGTTGGGGAACGCTGGTTTAGACCAAAGCTATTCATTTTTAAGTATGCCATTATTTGGAAACGTCTTTAAACTTTTCTTCAATCAAAAATATATAGCTGATTTGACAGAGGAGCAACAATCAATTGTTAGTTATATGATAAAGTAAAACTGAAGAAAGAAGATTTCAGATTATTTTGCATTTCTTGCAATTTTCGGAAATTTCAGTTTTATAAGTTGGAAGGAAAAAAAAGAAAATTTTGGGAAAGGAAAAACTATTAAGAGGAGTAGGCGAGGAGAGGATTACTCCCTTCGTATATGCAAAAATTTCGAATCCATATAAAATTTGAAACTAATCTGCAGATATATAAACTAAATAAAGTTTACTTTCAAACCGTTCTGTTTTTTTATTTAACTAAAAATTTCAAAAGTAAAGCTAATTAAAAGAATCCTTTTATTAATCTCCAAAAATTTTGGATAATTCGAGAAATCTGGGTTTTTGTCTAATATGGTTGAGCTTGCAAATTGTCAATCAATCAATGTCAAATAACATTAATTTTAAAAGTTGTGTTAGTTCATATATTTTTTATTTTTAGAAAGGTCAAAAATTAACAGTTCAATTTTTTATTTATTTCATTAATGAAGTAATTCAATAAATACGAAAAATAATGAATATTTTTTCCTTGAATTTTAAATGAGTTAAGATTTTAAAATTCTTGAACAATTTTTGATATTTTGAAATTGCACCTAGAAAATTGCCAAATAATTCAACTTTTTTTTTTATCAATTCTTACACCAATTTTCTAATAAACAAATATTCTATTTTATTTTCCATTTATTAATGTTAACTGAAGAGGTCTATTAATTTGTGCAAATAAAAAGAAAACTTTAATAATTTATGAACATCCATCCATCACAATAATATAAATAATTCACTTATATTATTTTCACTACTGTAAGCATTTAAAAGTTTGCACTATAATTCGTATTTCAGCTGTTTAATATCATTGGACGGCTGTTCTGAAAATATATTTCTTTTGCTTATCAATTGTTTGGTAATTCGTTTTATGGTAAACCCTTTACCGTTCATGGTTTGCATCCGTTTATATTCTTCAACCTCACTCTTATTGCTGAGTGTGTTAATCCGAATATCGCAAATACCATTTTCATTTTTCTTCAGTTACAACGAGTAAATGGTAGAAATCAATATCGAATCTTTTTCAACAAACATAAACCTGGCATTTTTACCACAATTATGGCACTGGATATTTGCCTTTTCGTACAAGACATACAAAAAATCGCATTAACGTGGCGAGTATGTCAAGGTTGCTTATGCTAC
>NC_092208.1:5867728-5897914 GCF_043381705.1 Parasteatoda tepidariorum | reverse complement strand
AAATAAGGGTTTCTAACACGAATTAAGAATATGCCTCTGAAAAATTTCATTTTTCCGATCATGAATGACGTCATGGAGTTACTCGGTCTTCTCAATGAACTCAAAACAATAATATTTAAACTTTAAATACGATGTAAATTCCCCTTTTTGTTTTGTTTTCTTAGCAATTGAATTTAAAATTTATGTCTATATACTATCTGCAAAAGGAAGTAAACAAAAATAAATTAAAAATTTTGTATTTTGGAAGAAATTAATTTTTGTACTTTTGTATTTTTTGTATTTGTAGCCTGATGTGACCACATATATGCTTCGAGTAACGTGGAAATGGGAATATTCATCATTGCCTCATTCAATGAAGTGTCGTCGGGGAAAAAAATATATGGACCCACTACTCCATGAGAGCATCATTAAGGGAATCCTGCGATTTATGGGGTGTAACACTCTACCATAGTTTCCTCAATGGTGATTTCATAAAGAAGTGCTTTCATATGTATGATCTGTGGCAATCCATTGATAGGGGCTGTGATAGATGTACCAACCATTCTCATAGAGTATATACGTGAGGAAATCAGGTCCCCCCCTTTTTTTTCTTGCGAAAATACGAAATTTAACTTTAGTTATTTTTAAATTAATGCGTAATTACTATTTTCCAGCATATTTACTTCTTTTTGCATGTCCTAAATTTGTATGTTTTCCTTCCTTTGCCTTTTACTTCTTTTCCTTGAATTTCTCGAGTTATTTTTCCTGCTTATTTTTTGTCTTCCTATTTCAAATTATTTTATTAAATATATTTTTATTTTAAATTCAAATTTTTTTTTTTGAATAACCATTTCTTTTCCTTCGTACTTCTAACCCATAACTGCCTTTTACCCGTCCCTCCAAAGATTTTGCTTATTTCTAATAGCTAGATTCGACGTGCGCTTTATTTACCCACATTACTTTTTATTCTTATTTTATATTTACTGTTTTAGAGTTTATTATTTCTGCTGAGTTGTCGATGTGCAGTGCTTGAAATTATCTTGAAAATGCATAATCAATTTATTGTCATTGTTAAAATTTGATATTAAAAATAAATTTGTGTACCGGATGTGTTAAAACCGGACATAAAACTGTCTCTTAACTTATTTTAATGTATATTTAAAAGTATTCTCTAGTTTATCGGATGCTTCTCACAAAATAGTGCCAATGTTCAAATTTGAGCTTTGCGCTATATGTTTAACTGAAAATAGGAGACGAAGTCTGCACGCTACGAATTGCGCTTACTATATTCTTAACGACATGCAGAATTGACGTGGAATGTCACGCAGCGATTTATATAAATTTTAATGTATTATCTATAAATCCTTGTAATTTTTGAACTGGACTCAGAAGCAAAGAAATTTATTACCTACAAAGGAATTTTTAAGAGACAATAGAAAAATTTCCAATTTGTATAATCATGATGAAACTGTATAATTTATGATCTGTTTGTTTGTTAAAAATATTTTTTTTAAATGTGCGCGAGACAATTAAACAAAATGCAAACGCAACTCCCAAGGCCAAAATTCAAATCTCAAAACAACAAATCATTGAGTTCTAAGTTTTTTTTTTTTTTTTTTACTAAAAGTTGTGGTTGACTTGGCTAATTTGTTTTTGTCTTTTTATCTGAATTCAAAATTTTCCCCAGGGGGTTTGCTTAACCCTACAATGCTTTTATTTATTTGTTTTTTTACTTCACTTTTTTCACTTTTTTTTCAAAATTCATATTTTGTATTGAGTATTTAAATTTTAAATTTCATGAAATGTTAACTTTTATTTGCTAAAATTTGTTAATAAATGTTTCGATCCACTTTTTGCTATAATGACGATTGGTTCGTCATCTTGAGCATTTTAAGGGTTATTAAGTTTTGACAAATAATTAAATGTGGTAAATCTTCACGCGAGTTATTACGCTGTGAAGATGGGCCATGCATGAAAAAACCGGTTCCTGTGTAGACAAGAACTAAGAAAAGTATAGTGAAGACCAATGAGGAAGTGGAAAGGGTTTTGAGGTTAAAAACGATTCTTGTCCAACCCGATTTTAAATGCATTTTTCGGAAAATTAAAAATTGTAAGCTTTGGTTTCAAATTTCCAGTGGAAGTAGATAAATGTAACATTCGTGTATATTTTTATTTCTTTCGATTACCATCATATGCTTGCTCTGAAAATTAGCTTGCTTTGAAATTTGTCTTTCTCAGAATCAGATTTCATGTACAAACTTTCCCTTCCTCCTGATCTTTAACTGTAATTGCATCAGCTGAAATTGTAGTGTTAAGCAAATACGGGCCTCACGTACCCGGGTGCCCCAGTGACGTCCATCTTCTTTCATATATGTAATTTTTGGCACATTTCATGCTTGAGGCATTTTTTAATATTTACTTCTAATGTCTAGAATTTTGGTTTCTATTCTTTTCTAAAAGAAAAGTTTTTAATAATGAAAATGAGAGCCGTGATGGCTCAGGAAGGAGAGAGTTCTCCTTCCAACAAGGCAAACCAGGTTCGTTCGAATCCCAGCGATGGCTGGTCGATACGAATTTTGCATCAGGATCTCGCCGGCCACAGTGCTGACGTTAAAATATATTTAGTGGTAGACTGATTATGGGCTACAGTCCCCTTGCCGTCAGGCTAACCCGAAAATTGGGTCGTCTGTTCAACGACGGTTAGAAAAAGTAAATGACCGTGTTAATGTTATTGATTAAAATGCTATCCCTTAATTGTTAAAATTTTTCTTTCTAAGCAATTGAAAATTCTTTTTCGAACGAATTGAAAATTCTTTTTCAAACTCCCAAATTTCTAATATCTTAACATTATATTCGCCTCTTCCCCACAATAATGAAGATGGACGGTCCCTTATCGGTGACAGAGTATTTTCGGTTTAGGTAATTTTTCAACTCTGATCTCTGCGTCTTTTTAAGTATTTGTTAAGATTTTATTTAATTTCAAACAATAGCCTCCAAAAAATTAAAATTATCAATCCATTAAATAAATGGTTGATCCGACTTGCTCAAAAAATTGAAACATCTGATTTTTTTTTGAATGAAATAATAATAAAATTCATTTTAGGTAGCTGGAAAGTAATCGAAATTTGGAGAATTGTTTCATTATCCAGTTTTACTTATAAAAAAAATATTCGATCAGCATTGTCTGAGATACTTCTTAGAAAGGTTTGTTTGCTTTAAAAGAGAAAANATGTTATTGAGTAAAATGCTATCCCTTAATTGTTAAAATTTTTCTTTTCAAGCAATTGAAAATTCTTTTTCGAACGAATTGAAAATTCTTTTTCGAGCTCCCAAATTGCTAATATCTTAACATTACATTCGCCTCTTCCCCACAGTAATGAAGATGGACGGTCCCTTATCGGTGACAGAGTATTTTCGGTGTAGGTAATTTTTCAACTCTGATCTCGGCGTCATTTTAAGTATTTGTTAAGATTTTATTTTATTTCAAGCAATAGCCTCCAAAAAATTAAAATTATCAATCCGTTAAATTAATGGTTGACCAGACTTGCTCAAAAATTGAAACATCTGATTTATTTGTATGAAATAATAATATTCATTTGAGGTAAATTATCGAAAATTGGAGAATTGTTTCATTATCCAGTTTTACTTATAAGAAAAAATATTCGATCAGCATTGTCTGAGATATTTCTTAGAAAAGCTTGTGTGCTTTAAAAGAGAGAAATTCAGTAATACTTTCATGGGTTTGAAGATCTAGAGCTTTCTATTTTTATTAAAATCTTTGAATCGTGATATTTTGAATGTATGGAAAAACAAATGCATTCAGAAGAACAAATTTTCTAAAATGCTTCATTATTAACATTTTGAGTGTTTATTTTAATGGGGTTTGTTTTTGGTAATTGATTAAGTCAAATTAGCCAACCTCGAATTATTTCATTCAAAAAATTGCATCACTATTAATTTATTTCCATGGTCATAGACTTTTGATTAAAGACAAAAAATCAAATTTTCGAATTTTCGCCAAATTTAAATTACAATGCATTTGTTTTTCTAAATTGGAAAGTTATTGTTCTGAATCTAAAGAAGGGTCTGCATCTATTTTAAATAATAATTAAATACCTTTATGCTCAAAAATTGTATTTTTAATTAAAAATGAGCATAAAATGTGTGTGGTTAAAAAACTATAGATGACACATTTATTTCAAAATTTATATGTAAACATCTTACATTATAATCAACGTATTTTTTTTAAAAAAAATAAAAAGGGTCGAAAGGTAAGGAAACTGTTTTTAGAAAGTAAAGTTTTTTGCTGGAAACAGATGCAATAAAAACAGCTTCTTTAAATGCGGAAACTTGATTATTTTTTAGTTAATATATTTAATGTAGTTCTGCGTTTTAAAAAATATTTTTTTCTAATATAAATAGTTTACTAACTAGTTTTTGACAAATCTTTTCTGTACTGTTGTAATTTTCAGAAAAAAACATTTTTAAAAAAAGTAAATGAAACAATAAATGGAATAAATTTTATTAAAAAACTTAAATGCAAATTTCTTTTCATAAATTAAAAAACGATTATTCATTTTGAATAATCTTTGTATTAAAATACTTTTAATTTACAATATTCATTGTTTTCCTATTTAGGGAAATGGCAATTTTCCTTATATGTTTTATTAATACACGGGTTTCTCTTAAAACAGTATGGAAAGTTTTTTACGAATATTATGTATAAATCATATTGAAATATCAAGTGCTATAGTTGAATTTATATTCAATTATCGCACTTGATACTTGGGTGAATCATTTGAAACAGCTTGATTATTGCTAGGAAAATTATTTCAAAGTACACAATTTAGAAAATATTGATTTGTTCAAAAAGTTTTGTTTAATTACAATATAAAAAATATTAATTATATTTAAGAAAGGAATGCTTATGTTTGCAGTGAACTCACTTTTATTCCAAATGGCAGAGTTTTTCGTTTATAAAAATGGCTTTTTCACCTTTGAGATAATCTTAAATCGAAATTGTTTTTTAAAAAAATATCTTCAAATTTTTCATCTTAATAAGGAAGCTTAAATGTCTAAGAAAGAAGTTAAAATGTCTTATTTGTAATTTTCAAAATTCTTATTTAAACATGCACATATTTCGGTATCTAAAATGCATCTTTGAAATGGGAAAACACAGTATACTCTCCATAGCTCAAAGTTGAAGGAACGCTAAAAAATTTTCGAGATAGCGAGTTTTCGATATAACAAGTTCAGAACCAAATATATTCTAAGAAGTAGAAAAATATATTCTGAGATAGTACTCTAAAGATTAGTCATGAAGTATGAAAATAATTACTAATAAATTTATATGTAATGGTAGTTTACTATAATTCTAAATTGAGTCATGATAATTTTATTTTTAAAAGTCAGACAAAAATAATTATCCGTTAAATGGGAAAATAATTGGTTTACAAACTTACATTGTGATTTTTCTGAAAAAGTTCATTTTATATTACGAGTATTCTACATAATGAGAAAATAATTTGAGAAGAAACTCTGCGACATAGTTATTCAAATTAACACTATTTGGACGGGTAGGGAAATATTTTTTTGACATAGTAAAGGTTTTCGAGTTATAGAAGTTCGAGATATCGAGAGTATACTGTAATTAAATTTACCTTTTTTTATTTAATGTTTCAACCAAACTAAGCACAATGTCAAAAATTTCAACAAAAAAAAATTATAAAAGCTGCTGTTTTCTCAGATTTAAAATTTATAACCAAACTGTTTAAATAGTAAAAGCTGAAGGTTCTTGCATTTTTTATCGTTACATTTTTGTATTTACATTGTTACAATGAATGATTGAGAGAATAGCAATTCTATTTTATCTCTTATATTTTACGCTATTTACCAATTTAAGACATTTCAATAGGAAAATTTTAGTAATTGATTCTA
Organism: Parasteatoda tepidariorum; assembly: GCF_043381705.1. Lineage (NCBI taxonomy): Eukaryota > Metazoa > Arthropoda > Arachnida > Araneae > Theridiidae > Parasteatoda > Parasteatoda tepidariorum. The sequence goes on along the minus strand of NC_092208.1, from coordinate 5,891,998 downwards.
ATTGAATGTATAGTTTTTTTTTCCTTCTTGGATTTGAATAAGCCAAACTGTGGTGACTTAAATCTTGAATATTTTTTGTAAATCTGAAATTCGTGTTTTTACAATATTGTATAATGTAAATACATAAGTGTTAGCGAATATATTAGCGAATACAAGTGTTTTTATTTGGATGACAAGATTTTGTTAAAAATGCTTTAAAATGTTATTTCTAAATAGAAAGTTTCATAATTAACCATGTATTGCACAAACATACAAAAGATTGCGAAAATAAGAAAATAAGTGGTAGTTTGGTATTTAACTAAAGTTTGTTTAATATAATGGTTTAATTCTATAAATGATAGTTTTTTTGTTAGTAAATATTCCAATTAAAAGAAATGCTGGTGATATTTATCAGTTCTAAACACAGATTTTCAAAATATCAATGGTGCATATTTTTAGGGCTTAGAGAAATGCAATGATACTACTTTTAACATTTTCAGTTTTTACGAATAACAACTTAAATATAAATGCACGGAAGGTTGAAAATTCAAGTACCTATTTTACAACTTCAATTATTTTATTTTAATTGCATTCGGAAAATTTCCTGAGAATTCAAAAATCCACACTTTCGTTTTTAGAATGTTGAAAAATGATTCTTTGACACATTAATGAAGAGAACTGGCTTTATATTTTGAAACTTTCTATTTATTCTTCTATTTAAAGAGGTGCCAACCATTACGATTTATCCGTAATTATTACGGTTTCGTAATAAGGATTACGGTTGCGTAATAAAAATTTTAATATTCGAGAATTTTTCAAATAATCTGTTAAAAATATTTTTTTTCTCCCTTGACTTTCAAGAGTTATGAAATGATGTAACGTTTTTAGCTTATATTTGAAGAAAAAGTAACACTTAAGTATTTTTTTCATTTAATACTAAACTGACGTATATTATTAGATATATATAGAATTAAGTAGTTAATTTGATTTGAATCCTTTAGGTTATTTACATTATTGCATACATTATATGTTATATATATTTAGATTATTTATATTATTATATATGTTACCTGTTGTGTATGTTAAAATTTTGTTTATTATTACCTATATTGTATAGATTATTGTATATTAGTGATATCTTGCTCGGAAAGTTGGCACTTCGATATAACTTATTGGTATTAAGTTTTCATTCTTTGGTTTTAAAAACCTTAAATTTTCTGATGTTTTTTTTCTTTCTATTTTTTAGATTTTTGTTCCAATGCAAAAAAAGCAGAAAAGTGTATAATTTGAAGAATGAGAAGACTAATATAAATAATTTATAATATTCTTCTCATGCATGTTATGTAATGTTCTCTGTTTTCCTATATAGAAAGCTTCTAGAAAATGTGATTGTTGGCTTCACATTCAAAACAAGGGTTCAAAATTAACCATAGACTAATAAAATCGGATTAGACTGCTACCCGAATTATAAGACCAACCCCCTCCTCTTAAAACTAACTTCTCCTGATCAAATTTAATTGATCAAAACAGATTCCTTTAGTGATTAGTTTCAAGCAAGATTTATTGATTTTCACAGGGTTTTTATTCAAAAATACTTTTTTTAAGAAACTTAGTATATGTAGGTTAAAAAAATTGGAAAAAAATGGAATAACTAAAGCACAAAAAAGGGGGAAATTGCCAGCTGTTTCTCATAAATAAGAGATTTCATTAAATTTTCTATTTTTTTCTACACTAATTAACTTATAGTTCTAAATTGCGTTAAGAAGGAGTTAGGTAAACTTTCTGAGACACTAGTCAACTTATATAGTTCTAAATTGAGTTATGAAAGTTAAGTAAACTTTTACCCACTATGTTAAGTTTAACTGGTAAGTTTCGTACATTTTAAATAAAGTTGTTTTATTTTTAGAAAAATGACAAGTTGTGATTAAGGAGAAGTAAAATTAGGCAAGTAAAATATAATGTACAGGTAAAAAAAAATTGCAAATTTTATTTTACGAAGTAATTGAAAAAATTGAAAACAATTAAAAAAATCCAATTTCAAAAAGTTTGTGCTAAATTTAATGTTTTCTAAAAAATATTTCATAAATTTTAATGTTATTCTAATTGTTATAAATCGAATTTCGAATTTAATAGTAAAATATTTTTTTTACGAAATCGCTGTTTTTTGTTATGGTTGCGTTTTTGAAAATTAAATGAGAAACAAAATTTAATGCTACGAGACTATTGAATGTATGTCACCCATCATTAAGTTTTTAATGTGAAAAACCCTAAACTAAATCAAACGAAGCAAACATTATTTTTCATACATTAGCAAATTAAATTTATTATACCATGAATTCGAGTAGCTTATGTTATGTCTTAAATTTAAATATAAATTAAGACAAAATATTGAACAAAAAATTATAAGTTTACAGTTTAATTTTGTTAGAAAAATTTAGTAATTTATTCCATAACGTTATTGTTAAAAATCCAGCTTATATTGAGCTTTGAACTCTTTACCTCATTTTGAAAGAAAATATTAATTGTTTTATGTCCAATTTCAATGAAGTAATTATTAAAAATACATTAAAAAAAACTTTAAAGCACTAATATTTTCTTTTATAAATGTATTATGAAACACCCGTTACATTTTTCAATCTTAAATTAGTTTGTGAAATATTATAGAATTTCATTTTGATTTATCTGGTGATTTAATTCGGAACGTTGCAACATATTAACTTTTAGTAAGAAAATATTGATTTTTTTAAATTTTATTGTCGCGTTGAGCATAATTAACAGTATGCAAAATATATAGTGAAAAATGACTATATCACACTATATATAATGAATGCAAATAAAGAATATAGCTCGAATTTTATCTCACTAAAGAAAATATTATTTTATCAAATTAAAGAAAATATTAATCGCCTGCAAATTTTTAAAAGGAAATCATCAGACTATACTACACATTAAAAAGAAAGAAAAGAAAAAACTCGTGGAATGGGGGGAAAACATTTTTTTAAATATTTTTAAGGAAATAAAAGATGAATTTTCGTCAAATTTTATTTGGCACTCTTCTGTGGTTGCCTAGGTTCACCAAATGTTATGTCCAGCCCTGCCCAAACCTTGGTCATTTAGTCTTAAGAATCTTCCTAGTTGCCAATTGGAAATCATAGACGAGCAGTCTTCCTATACTATTATTCTATGAAAACTCTTCTGAATGTGAAGCTAACTTTGTTTATTCTGTTTCGTGCCATGCATAAGACAGAAGGTAATATTTTAAGTNATTATTTTATCAAATTAAAGAAAATATGAATCGCCTGCAAATTTTTAAAAGGAAATTATCAGACTATACTACAGATTAAAAAGAAAGAAAAGAAAAAACTCGTGGAATGGGGGAAAAACATTTTTTTAAATATTTTTAAGGAAATAAAAGTTGAATTTTCGTCCAATTTTATTTGGCACTCTTCTGTGGTTGCCTAGGTTCACCAAATGTTATGTCCAGCCCTGCCCAAACCTTGGTCATTTAGTCTTAAGAATCTTTCTAGTTGCCAATTGGAAATCATAGACGAGCAGTCTACCTATACTATTATTCTATGAAAACTCTTCTGAATGTGAAGCTAACTTTCTTTATTCTGTTTCATGCCATGCATAAGACAGAAGGTAATATTTTAAGTAAATATGGATAATGGAATGTTTTAATGTCTTCTGAGTTCGGAGTTCAAAAAAAAAAAAAAATGGAACTAACGTCTAGAAAAAACGAATGAATGAATTGCGATTTGTCTACAAATTTGAATTTTATTTTGCAAATTAATGATATTAACGCGCAGTGTTATTTACTACCAGCGGTAAACTTAGTGGAAGAAATTCAGTTGAAGTAATTTCTTAACCACCAAATTCAATCGAGAAAAATTGTTGTTCATTTTTAAATTTACGAGGTCGATAATCATATGTCTACTTTTTACTCTTTAAAAACTGTTGTACAATGTTTACTTTTTAACTATGCATTTCATTTTAGATTTTAATATAATACACTCTATAACAAAAAAATCGACGCACCAAGAACGCACTAAGACGCGCAAAATCGACGCTCGATCAGGCAGGAATGATGCCGACTGGGGATGTATAGTCTTTAGCGACGAATCCCGCTTCCAACTGTGTCCTGACGATTAATGAAGACTTGTTTGGAGACGCACAGGGCAGAGGGGGGATTCTGCCTTCACTATTGCACGCCACACCGGCCCTCAACAATGCATTCTGGGATGTCATTTCCTTTGACAGCCGGACCCCTTTGGTCGTCATTAGAGGTACACTTACTGCACATCCTAAGACCTATTTTGCTACCGTTCCTTTTGCAGCGCCCTGGGCTGGTTTTTCAGCTGGATAATGCCAGACAACATACGGCTCGTGTTGCTATGAACTGTCTGCAAGCTTGTCAAACTCTTCCTTGGCCTGACAGATCTCTCTTCCATCGAGCATGTCTGGGATATGATGATAAGGCGATTGCATCTGGCACGGAATGTTGAGGACCTCTTTCGGCAATGGGATCGAATTTGGCAGGAAATACCGCAAGAGACCATCCGGGAGCTTTATCGGTCTATGTATTTAGTCTTGTATCCAGGCTAGAGGCGGGTCAACACCTTATTGAACTTGTTACTGTAACTCTGCAATAAATTATTCAATTGTTCTGAAATTTTAATCATTTACTATTCTGTACATTGTCTTCCTATCCACCAATTTTCGTTTTAATCGAACAACTCCTTCTTGGTGTGTCGATTTTTTTTTGTTATAGAGTGTATTTTTTTTCAGGTGAAACTAATGAATATTTTAGATATTTTTCAGCTCATCGAAGTCGTTATCTTGTGTTCTCTGATCTTTAATCGTATGGGATGAATGACTTTTTGCATGCATAAGTTCAAACGAAGAGAGCAGGAAATATTTAGAAAATTCACCAAGCTCATCTTTTAGTATATCAGGTCAGTTTAACAATTGTATGATAATGAATTCATGCTGATTTGAAACTGATTTCCGTAAAAGTTGTTATAAGTAGATTTTTTTCTAAATTTAAAATTGAGTAAAATCCGAGACTCACGCTAATTAAATAGTGCAGACGATTTTTCTGTTATGAAACCAAAACGTACTTCCTCTGAATTAAAATACCTTTTTTCCCTTAGAATTAGGACTGTTAACCCTCAAAATATGGGTGGTGTTAGCCGAAATCTGAAAAATAGTGCCCAACTAGTTGCTCCAGTTAAGTTAATTTTACTTTTTGCGTATTTTGCCGAAATTTTTCGACAAAATTATAAAAGTTATTTATTTAAAGATAATTCCATGCAAAAAATAATTTTAATAATTATCTGTAATTTATTATTTTATTTAATAATGGTCGAAAAAAACTTGAATAGTAAAGTACAAAAAATTTTACATCATTTTGGAGAAAATATTTTTGAATGATAATAAACAAAATTTCAAAAAATCGGCCGAATAGTTCTTGAGAAATTAAATTTTAAATGCATTGCATTTTTCGCGCACTGCAAAGCACTCATTCATGTTTTGTAAACCGGTCCCTATATTATTCAAATGAAGCACAGGGATCAAACGGTAACAAAAGTCTAATTTTTCTTCTATCCTCGAGTTATTGCGTTCTTTTCAACTTTCAACTATGATAATGATTGCTTGTACTTGTAACGACATTAAATAGTTGTAATATAATATAACTCAAGCTTTTGCTTATGGTGCATCACTGTGATTCTCAACCACTGTGCCACGGCACTTTTGTGTGCCACCAAATTCTTAAAATGTGCCGCCAAATATTAGAAATGATACTATAAGAATTATGCTATTAGAATTATGACTATGCTATTAGAATTATGACTATTAAAATTATTAATTAACAAAAGAAAGAAAGCTAAATATTAACTTTTAAACGGAAATAAAAGCTAATCATTAAAGCAAGCTATTCAATTAATAGTTTTAAAAGAAATTAACAAAGGATAACTAACAAAAAAAACTAACAGTTAATAACTAGCAAAAAAAAATAAATAACTGTTATTAACTAATAAAAAATGAGTCGAAATCGTTAAAAGTGTGCCGCCGTGAAAAAAATTTTGAGAATCACTGTTACACTGTATCAGTTAAATCATCACTCGAGGTCCACATATTGTAACAACCATAAGCAAAAAGTTAAGATTATTAAGGTTATTAAGAATTTTAAAAAAAATAATGAACTACTTCAACCCATAAAAGTAACGTCTGACTCATGTGTTTTTATTTTTCCAGTAATGGAACCCTAAACTGTCGACTTTTGTTTTTGTTTGCCATAGATTTTTGTCCTGATAATCCAGATTTTTGTTTGCGTACAAAAAATCCAATTTTCAACGAATACAAATGGGAATTTTAAACGTTGTTGAACAGCCGATCCAATTTTTTGATTTACGACTATTAATCATCAACTCCGTAGCCTTGTCACTTAAAACCCAATCCAGAAGACAAGGGAACTACTGGATTGAGTATTGGGAGAAATTTGCTTTCGTGGAGTACTTCTTGACAAGCATCTGCGTTACATGAAGAGGAAGACCACGAGAACTTCCTACGGCTAGCCTGATGTCAAAGGGACTCTAACCCATGACATGCAAGCCGGATGCGGATTCGTATAGACCAGCCTTCTCTGGGATTTGAATCCGGTTCATCTCATTGGAAGGCGAACGCTCTATCCCCTGAGCCAGCACCTCACTTTCTATTCCTTGAGCTCTATCCCCTGAGCCATTTAAAGAATCAACATATTTATATTTTCGATTCAACATAATTTCATTTTAATTTAATTAATACTGCTGTAAAAATCGCTAGATTCAATTGTTTAAACTTAAATTTTTTTTCACGAATTACATATATATGGTTCAGTTATATAATATCGCTTGATTTAAAGTTTCAAACTTTATGGGACTTAGGTTGGAGTTTTGTCGTTTCATAATGATCGATTCTTATCAACAATACAGTAATATCATAGAATTCTTAATAGATTTAGGTATCATGTTCTAAATTACTGCTGTCAAAAATATGAAACGGCATATTTCTTGTATTTTTATTCCGAGTTTTTCAAATCCTTTTTTTAAAATCATATGAAAAAAAGAAATTTTGAACTCAATTAGAACTCCCACAATAAGACTTTATAAATTCTATAGTTACAAAAATTTGAACAAAGGAACTATCAACATATAGATTAAAAATAATTAAAGTTTCTTATCTACTAAGCAGTTTGTTATTTCAGGAATTTTAGAATTTTTCAACATAATTACGCTAAAGAAAACCTTGAATAAATAAATTTTATTAATGAAATATTATGAGTGTAAATAAGTGAACATATAGTTGTTTATTATTTGAATCAAATAAAATCTTCTCTAATACAGATTAGTTGTTGGAATGGATCTCTTTGTACTGTTGATTTAAATTTATTTTAATCCCTTTAACAGCCAGTTTAATAATNATTAGTACTGTGTGATAGTATATAGTATATAGTATAGTATAGTATATAGTATAGTATTTAATTAGTACTGCTGTGAGTATATAGTATTTAATTAGTACTGTGTGATAGTATATAGTATATAGTATAGTATAGTATATAGTATAGTATTTAATTAGTACTGTGTGATAGTATATAGTATATAGTATATAGTATAGTATATAGTATAGTATATAGTATAGTATATAGTATAGTATTTAATTAGTACTGCTGTGAGTATATAGTATTTAATTAGTACTGTGTGATAGTATATAGTATATAGTATAGTATAGTATATAGTATAGTATTTAATTAGTACTGCTGTGAAAATCGCTAGATTCAATTGTTTAAACTGAAATTTTTCTTTCACGAATTGCATATATATGGTACTACAAAAGCACGTTTATTAAGTGATTAATTATTTCTTTCAACTAATTTTTTATTAGTTAGTAACCGTTACTTATTTTTCTGCTAGTTGTTAATTGATAGCTTATTTTCTATAGTTAATTAGTACATTTTTTTCTATATAATTAGTACTGCTGTGTAATTTTTTTATTATACTGCTGTGTAATTTTTTCTATATAATTAGTACATTATTTTCTATAGTTAATTAGTATATTTAATTAGTACTGCTGTGAAATTAGTACTGCTGTGTAATTTTTTTATTATACTGCTGTGTAATTTTTTTCTATATAATTAGTACATTATTTTCTATAGTTAATTAGTATATTTAATTAGTACTGCTGTGTAATTTTTTTCTATATAATTAGTACATTATTTTCTATAGTTAATTAGTATATTTAATTAGTACTGCTGTGAAAATCGCTAGATTCAATTGTTTAAACTGAAATTTTTCTTTCACGAATTGCATATATATGGTTCAGTTATATAATATCGCTTGATTTAAAGTTTCGAACTTTATGGGACTTAGGTTGGAGTTTTGTCGTTTCATAATGATTGATTCGTATCAACAATACAGTAATATCATAGAATTCTTAGTAGATTTATGTATCATGTACTAAAATACTGCTGTCAAAAATGTGAAACGACATATTTCCTGTATTCTTGTTCCAAGATTTTTAGTCCCGCAGTGGACTGATCGTTAAGACACGGTTCCCAGCAGATCATTGAAGTCTCAAAATTGCGTCGGTTGTTCAACGACAGTTATAAAAGCATCACTGGCTACGGTCAGTGTGCGGGTGGGTGACCACTTGGATCAGTCTGCGTAGGGACCGAGGGTGTGCGGTATTGATCCTCGTTAAACTGTGCTATCGTAAAGTGCTCGACTTCGCGCGCAGGTCGTCGGGCTACCGAAGCGGGGGTGCCATCCCCTCCGCAGAGGATCAAAATTGTGATGGCATGTCTTCGGATCATCCTCCGGGATGTTTTCCAGACCGTCGCCAATAGCCCATTGTGCAGCTCCAGTGCGACGTAATTGAACAAACCAATCCAAGATTTTTAAAATTCTTCTTTTTAAATTATTTGAAAAAAAAATCTTGAACTCTCAATTAGAACTCCGGCAATAAAGACTTTAACAATTCTATAATTAAAAAAATTTTAACAAAGGAACTTTCAACACATAGATTAAAAATAATTAGTTTCTTATCTACTGAGCAGTTTCTTAATTCAGGAATTTTAGAATTTTTCAACATAATTACGACAAGAAAACTTGAATAAATAAATTTTATTAATGAAATTTTATAAGTGTAAATAGGTGAACATATAGTTGCTTATTATTTAAATAAAATAAAATCTTCTCTGATACAGATTAGTTGCTGGAATGAATATCTTTGCACTGTTGATTTAAATTTATTTCAATCCATTTAACAGTTAAATAATCAAAACTGATTGATAACAAATTAATTTAAAATTGTTGTATTTGAATGAAGCGTTCCAATTCCCTTTTAAGAGATTAAATCTTTAATTTGAAATATTAGGCTTGGATTAAAAACAAATATTAAATTAAAATTATAAAAAAAATGAGTGTCTTCAGAGAGCTGTTTAGTAAGAAAGGTTTCCTATTGATAGTTCAATTAGTTATAACATTTTGAAACGTATAACAAGCGAAATTAATTTATATGTGCATGAATTATATATTTTTTCATTTAATTATTTGGACGCACACTTTTCTATTGAGTTCAAGAGTAATCGTCAACAGTGAGCATGCGTCGTCATTGCATGCGTTGCTATGGCGACCGTTGCTGTTTGATAATTTTACAATTCTTTTATTTGTCTAGCTTTTGTTTACTTTGTGATATTAATTAGATATAGTATAAATAGTTATTGATAGTCAGGTGCGCTTTACATCCATTTAATTAAAATAAAATATATATTTTTTAATACAACATGATTTAAATTTCATACTTTAAATTTCTAATTTTTTTTTTTTTTATTCTAGTGGTGTTGAGTCTGCCACTTTTTTTAACAAGTATGTGGAGCGATGGTTATATTTCGTCATTAAATACTGTTGAATGTTTTGATCCTGAAAAAAAATGGGTAAGCTTATTTGTTTTATATAATTCATATATAAATATGTTTAAATTTGTTAAATTTAAAAGGCAAGTTTTTAGTGAAATTTTAGAGCTTAAAGAATTAATTAATAGTATAAATTAGTTAGTGAAATTTTTTGTTTGAAAAATATGCTTCCGATGTTTTAAGTTAACGTGCAAACTTCAGATTTTTTTTTCCTTCAAAATTCTATCGTGTATAAGATTTTAAGTATTACTTTTAAAAATGCGATACATTAATTGTATTAAGTATTGAGGCTTATTGTGAATCTTACTGGATTTTTAGTTTAAAAAATTTCAATGCTCTTGAATTATTTTATAAAAAAAAATTCTTATCAATAATAATCAAATGTCTCTATTAAGTATTTGAAGTACGAATTTAAGGGACCTTTACATATCTCGTATAAGTCTATTTTTAGAAAACTCATGACAACAGGAATTATAGCGATAAGAAATTTTTTATACTTTTCTGCTATTTAAATGGGCAAAACTTCCAAAAAGAACAAAATAGATATTGTTATTTATTTCTGGTATCATTGCAGAAAAATGAACAACATTTCACCTTATTTTCTTCATCAAATTTTAATTATGTTAATAAAACAAATATGCGTAGACAACCCTTGTCCAGAGTTACCATTTCCTTTACTGAAGAAAAAAATCCTTGTTTCTTTCAAGAATCCTGCCGCACGCTTCAAATGAATGTGTTTATTCTCTGGCTATTTATCTCAAATGGCATATATTTAATTTTTGATTTTATTTATCTGCAATGGTATCTTATTTAGTTTTTTATTTTACTTATTTGCAATGGGATCTTATTAATTTCGATTAAAATTGTAATCTACGACCAGTATTCTCAATGGGCGATGACTCAGGAGATAGAGCGTTCTCCTTCTAATGAGAAGAACCTGGTTCGAATCCCTGCGATGGCTGGTCGTCACGAATCCGCATCCGGTTTGCACCGACCACCGGGCTGACGTGACATATTCTCAGTGGTAGACGGATCATGGGTTAGTCCCTTTGCAGTTAAGCTAACCGTGGTATGTTTTCGTAGTCTTTCTCTCCACGTAACGCAAATGCGGGCTATTTCCCTCAAAAAAGTCTTACATGAAGGCAAAATCCAGAAGTTCCCTTGTCTTCTGGTTTGGGTTCAAAATTAGAAGGCTACGAGGTTGAACATTAGTAGTCGTAAACCTATAAATTGATTCGGCTGTTCAACGACAGTTATAAATATAAATAACGTCAATAACTGTTCTACAGTATTTTCCGGTCTACTGTAAGGCTGTTTTATGGTTAAATAAGCGTACTTGCTTATCACGACAGCCTTTCTAAGACTACAATCTACTTGCTACTACGGATTGTCGTTATTACGAACTTTTATTAAATTATAATTTATTGTTAAACAATAACAATGACTAGAGTGTAATAAGTGTGATGCCATTGATACAACTGAATGTTGACTTGTATTGCAAACCGAGAAGATAAATAATTGGTGGATCAATGTGGCCAGCAAAAAGTGGGTAGCAGAAATCCTGAAAATAAATTTTTCCTCAAGTGGTAGTTTGGTATCCAGCCAAAGTTTGTTTATTTATATAAATTATAGCTTTTTGTTAGTAATTATTTTAATTATACGAAATATTGGTGATAATTTAAAGTTCTAAATATAGATTTTTAACATATCAATTTATGGTTCATATTTTTAGAGTTTAGGCAATGCTACTACTTTTGAACATTTTCAGGCTTTTACGAATAACAATTTTTAAAAAAAATGCACGAAAGGTTGAAAAGGCTCACAAGTACCTATTTCTCAATTTTATTTTAATTTTGATTGGTTTTAAATAAAACATTCTGAAAATTTCCTGATAATTAAAAAAATCTACATTTTTGTTTTCAGAATGTTTGACATATTAATGAAGCTGACTGGTTTTCCATTTTGAAATTTTCTATTTATTCTTCGATTTAATTTTGTAATTTTGAACCCAATCCAGAAGACAAGGGAACTCCTGGTTCGAGTATTGGGAGAAATTTGCCTTCGTGGAGGACTTTAGGATGGAGCTAACCCACATTTGCGTTACATGGAGAGGAAGACCACGAGAACCTCCTACGATTAGCATGATGGCAAGGGGACTTCAACCGATGATCCGTCTACCACTTAGAATATTTCACGTCAGCACTGTGGTCGGTGTACGTATCGACTGGGATTTGAACCCGGTTCGCCTTAAATGGATCAAGTATTGGGAGAAAATTGCAAAATTAATGAAAGATTACTTAAATGTTTTATTTTGCACTTTATAGTATTAAGGTTACAACTGAAAACTAAAGTGCTGAACAGTTTCACGACTATAAAAATCCACAACAATAGACTACACAATTCAACGTATTTTTGAAAACTGCAAAAATATTTTTTCTCTTCAATGTTTAAATATATCTTGTTTAATTAAAGTATGTTATGCTTAAGGAACTAACTATTTTTCTAAAAATGGAAAAATTAATGAGTATTAATACATGACTGCTGCGAACTTTTACGATTGTCCATTATAAGTAGATTTTAATTTTCTTCATCTTTCCTCCCTAGAGTCTAAAGAAAAACTTCTGTCAAATCCGGTAAGTACCCGTCTGACATATGAATGAAATCAGTGTAGAGTAACTGAATATTTCTGGTAAGTTTTAATTCACTTTAAAAGATCTCTTACGTGACGTTCAGATGATTACGATGATAACGATGATGCAATGTTTACAAGTAAGCCCACACTCGTAAGGTAAGACACTTATTTATCCTTAAGTTCTGCATGGTGCAATACTCGAAGTTAACTCTCATGTATTATTGAAAGAATAAAGTGGCTTTTTTAAATGTTTTTTTTTTAGAAAACAATAAATTTTATCCGAGTTTTTTTTTCCTGACAGTTAACTTATTTTCATTTAAATGTGCAGCTCGTTAACAAGCTTTCGAGATTTTCCCACTTTTAAATCACGCGCTACGAATTTCGATCAACGCGACGTTTTACCATTTTTTCATCATTAAGCGCGTTTTCCACTTTTTTCACATTATTCTAATTCTTTTCATCTGGTTTTCGAGTTTTTTAATATTTTTTTCTTTTAGTTTTTCTTTCCTATTTGTGTACTAAACTTTCTCTTTCAATGTTTGTGCTCTTATTTTTTTTCATCCTGTGTTTATATTCCTAACTCTGTCATTCTCTGTTTTGTGTTCCTAATTTTTTCATCCTGTGTAGGTGTTCCTTTTTTTCCCACTGTGCCAGAGTTTTTCACCCAGTGTTTGTGCTCCGAATTTTTTCATTCAGTGTTTGTTTTCTAAATTTTTTCGTCCAGTGTTTGTGGTCAAAATTTCTTTCTTCCCGGGTTGATGTTCTAATTTAAAAATTTTATCCAATTTTTGTGTCCCGATTATTTTCGTCCAGTGTTTGTCTTCCAAATTTTTACGTCCAGTGTTTGAATTCCAATTAGTTTCTTTCAATGTATGCTTTACTTTAAGTGTCTTTTGCATTCTTTTTTTAAACTTTTCTGCAGCTCTTCCAGGGTGTTTTCAATTGGTAACATTTCGTACATTCGATCAAATTCGGCTTTCTGTTTTATCGCCTTGTTTCTTGAATGACTCCCTTTTTATGCATTTTTTACGTGTTCAGTTTTTTTCCCCATATTTTCAAATTTTTACATTCATTTTTTTTTTAATTTTTCAAATTTTTGTTTTTTATCTCTCCTGCTTTCCATTCTCTTTTTCAATGTTTCCTACCATTTCCTGTTTTTTTATTGTTTTGGTTCATTCATTGCTTTTAGCTTTTCATTTTTTTTTTCTATTTTTTTAGTGTTCCAATTTTTTTCTCAATGTGTTTGTGTTCTCAACTTCTTCCTCCAGTGTTCGTGCTCCAAATTTTTTGATCTTGTTCTTGTTTAATTTTTTCATCCATTGTTTATATTCCTAAATTTTTCATACTGTGTTTGTGTTTCGAATTTTTTCTCCCAGTCTTTGTGTTCCAATTTTTTTGACCCATTGTTGACGTTCCAATTAGTTGTTTCCAGTATGAGTGTTCTTTTGTTTTTGTTTGTTCTTCCAAAGTGTGCCTTATATGTGTGTTGAATTTATCAATATTTTTCTGTAGCTTTTTCATGTTTTCCGATAGCTAACATTTTTGTTCAAGTGCATTCGAGCTAATTCGTAATTTGTTTTATCGCCTAGTTTTTCGAACAGTTCTTTATGTATAGTTTTTAGTTGCTCATTTTTTCCATATTTTAAATTTTTTCGCGTTTCCAAATTCTGTTTTTGAATTTTTCAGTTTTTTTTTTAAATTTTTTCTACGAATTCCTGTGCTTTTAATATTTTTCTTGTGTTATCCATTACGTTCCAGTTTTTCATCATTTTTTTTTACATGTAGATTCCGTTTTTTTTTCAATATATAATCTGGTCTTATTTCCAATATGTGCTTTTATTCCAAGTGCGTTTTTTTTATTCCCAGTTCATCTTCTGATTTACTTCTGGTGTCTGTTCCAAATTTNTCATTTTTTTTTTACAAGTAGATTCCGCTTTTTTTTTCAATATATAATCTGGTCTTATTTCCAATATGTGCTTTTATTCCAAGTGCGTTTTTTTTTATTCCCAGTTCATCTTCTGATTTACTTCTGGTGTCTGTTCCAAATTTTATTTTCCTAGTTTTAATTTCCATTTTTCGTTTCAGTTTTTTTTTTTGTGTCTATGTGTATTTCGTTATATTTTTCTTTCAATGTGTGTTTCACCATTTTTCTTTCAATGTGCGTTTAAATTTTTCTGCTTTCACTGTTTGGTTCAATTTTTTAATGTGTGTTTCAAACTTTTTCCAGTGTTTTTTGTATTATTTTTTTCCATCCTGTGTTTGCTTTCCAATTTTTTTTACCAAATGCTTGGGTTACAATTTTTTCACCTTGTTTGGATATCAATTTTTTTCACCAAATGTTTTTTTCACCCATTGTGTTCCAAACTTTTTCATCCAGTGTATGTTATCCAAATTTTTTGTTCTTGTGCTGATATTCCAAATTATTTTATCAAATGTCTGCGTTTCCAATGTTTTAATCCAGTGTAGGTGTTCCAATTTTCTTTTATCCTGTGTTAGTGTTCCAGATTTTCTCCCCAGTCTTTGCATTTCAACCGGTGTTTATTTTCCAAACTTTTCCATTCAGAGTTCTTACTCCAAACTTTTCTTTTTCCAATTTTAATTTATATTTGCTTTTTGGAACTTTAAATTGTTTGAAATTAATCATGTCTCTAGTTTATTGTAATCCAATGCAATTAAGCTTTTTAGGATACATTTTTGCTCAGTAATCCGACAAATCGGGAAGATCCTGACAAAGTGGGATCTCTGATGTTTGGAGTCTGCCTGACTGAGAATAATCAATTCTCTTATGATTTGCCTGCTATCAAAGGATGAAACTAAAAAACGAAGGATGATTTTTAAAAATTGAATCTTTAGCTGTAAGTAAAGTTTAATTTTTAATCTATTTTGTCAACTATTTCAAATCTTGCTATTAATTTCAATCATGAACACACATTTCACTCTTCAGTTTTTTTATACGTTTATATGCACTTTAAAGCGAAAAATAAACTCCAAAGTTTGTCTGAGGTAACTGTTCTATGTTTTAACCCTTTAATGTTAATTTGATTTTTGCGTATTTCAAAATATCTCCAGATTTTTTTCAAGCGAAATGGAACATTTTTATACACAATTATAAATTTCGTTTATCCAAAGATAATTCTGTGCAAAAATATTTTTAGTCTTATTATTATTTTTTGTTTTATTTAAAAATTTTAAATAGTAGGATATACAATTTTCACACCATTTAAAAAAATAATTTTACATTGCAAAATACAAAATTTATGTGATATTGGCTAAATAGTTCCTCGGAAATCGTATATGAAAATTCGATACTATTCGACTATTCGATCGATTTCACCCAAATTTTGTAATTTGCCATGTAATATTACATTCTTTAAAATGACGTAAGAAGTTGTATGCCATATAATTCAAATTTCGTTCATCTATTATTAAATAAAATAATAAATATTTACTAGAAGAGTTATTTTTTTGCATGAAATTATCTTTGAATAACGGAATTTTATAACTGCGTGAATTTTTTTTTTCATTTAGCTTAAAAAGTTCTCGAAATCTGTTGAAAATATGCAAACTTGTATTGCTGTCCTGACCAAACTATGGGGACCATATTTCCCAGATGGATGCTTCTTTCAGCCTCTTGAGTGTCATAAATTCTCATCCGGATTTTATTAAAGACATCGGCTTTCATTTTAAATTTGCTTTTTTATAAAACTAGCATAAAGAAGCTCATACTTTTAACCGCTTTTCTGACCAAACAATTACGGCTATATTCGCATAGTGCGGTTTCCCGTGCTAGAATCACAGCGACACGGCGACATTGTCGCAGAATGTTAGAGTTCTTGCAGAATGATTTTTCTTTTGAAAAGTAAAAAATTTTACATTTTTCTACTGGAATTTACTACGTAATTTACATAATATTTGAATCATGTACTTAGATAATCACTTTTGGGTAAGCTCAATTTACGCAGATATTGTTTAAGGAAAGTGTTAAGTGTAAATCTATGTAATGTTTCGATTGTATTTTCGGCAGTTGTTGATATCGATATCTTCACGTGGATTTTTAATATCCCGATGTATTTCAAACAATAAGGAAAATTTGAATCGTGCATTTGAGTATTTACTTTTTAAGGCAATAGAATTTTCGGCAGTTATTTTAAATCTGGTATTTTTTTTTTTTACTGTAGCTTTTAACTGATAGAATCCGAAAGTATCAAGTACAGGGCTGCGTGTCGGTGTTATTATTTAACCTACTTATGTTAGAACAATAAAAAATTTCTTAAGATATGGTAAAAAATAAATTTAACTCATTTTTTACCATACAACCACGTGTTTTAATTATCTTCCAAGCATTAGTCTGTCGAAGTTTCTTATCTCATAAGCCAAAAATGCTAATTATCCTGTTTCCAACTTCTGATAAATTGGTTTATTTTGATAAGAATTTTGATTTTAATAAGCATTTAAAATTATTCAACGATACGTCCCGCTAAAACTTTTTTTTCAGTCAACTTTTAGAGTAAATTGTACGTTTTAGCAATTTAGCGAATAAAATATCACGTCATACCAAATTTTTGAGTCCCGCAGTGGACTGATCGTTAAGACACAGTTCCCAGCAGATCACCGAAGTCAAGCATCACTGGCTACGGTCAGTGTGCGGGTGGGTGACCACTTGGATCAGTCTGCGTAGGGACCGAGGGTGTGCGGTATTGGTCTTCGTTAAACTGAGCTACCGTAAAGTGCTCGACTTCGCGCGCAGGTCGTCGGGCTACCGAAGCGGGGGTGCCATCCCTTCCGCAGAGGATCAAAATTGTGATGGCATGTCTTCGGATCATCCTCCGGGATGTTTCCCAGACCGTCGCCAATAGCCCATTGTGCAGCTCTAGTGCGACGTAAAGTAACAATAACAACAACAACAACCAAATTTTTGATCTAAAACAAAGAGAACATGTTACACATATCGACAACTGGAAATCAATATAAAGAGGAAAATCCACGTAAATCTACAGTCTTTGGCCAAATTATTAGATCATATGTAAAATCTTAATTATCAGGTGATACTATACAGCTTTATTGTTTTTTACGTTGCTGAAACCTATTTACACATGTTTACGTTCATTTATCAATTTGTTAACACTGTAATTCAATTCGTTAAAAATAAATACAAATAAAAAGTAGATAAAAAATCTCCTGTATAAAAACTCATTACATGTATATTAAATCATAAAAGTATTGCCTATAAACTCGCGCAAAACATGTCATTATTAAAAAACTACAGTGCGTCTAATAATTTATTCTAATAATTATAATACACTAATGTAATACCTGATATAATGAATATTCTACTTTTATACAATATATCGTCTAATTTATTCAATTGTCGAATTTATATTATATATGGTCTAACTTAACCCATTGATACACAAACGTAAACAAGTGCAAACCGGTTTCAGTATCGTAAAAACAATAAAGCTGTATAGTATCACCTGATAATTAAGATTTTACATAGAATCTTNATACAAAATTTATGTGATATTGGCTAAATAGTTCCTCGGAAATCGTATATGAAAATTCGATACTATTCGACTATTCGATCGATTTCACCCAAATTTTGTAATTTGCCATGTAATATTACATTCTTTAAAATGACGTAAGAAGTTGTATGCCATATAATTCAAATTTCGTTCATCTATTATTAAATAAAATAATAAATATTTACTTGAAGAGTTATTTTTTTGCGTGAAATTATCTTTGAATAACGGAATTTTATAACTGCGTGAATTTTTTTTTTCATTTCGCTTAAAAAGTTCTCGAAATCTGTTGAAAATATGCAAACTTGTATTGCTGTCCTGACCAAACTATGGGGACCATATTTCCCAGATGGATGCTTCTTCCTGCCTCTTGAGCGTCATAAATTCTCATCCTCCGGATTTTATTAAAAAGATCGGCTTTCATTTTAAATTTTTTTTTATAAAACTGGCATAAAGAAGCTCCTACTTTCAACCCTTTTTCTGACCAAACAATTGCATATATATTTACATTCGCATAGTGCGGTCTCCCAGAGTTCTTGCAGAATGATTTTTCTTTTGAAAAGTAAAAAATTTTACATTTTTCTACTGGAATTTACTACGTAATTTACATAATGTTTGAATCATGTACTTAGATAATCACGTTTGGGTACGCTCAATTTACGCAGATAGTATCGTAAATCTATGTAATGTTTCGATTGTATTTTCGGCAGTTGTTGATATTGATCTTCACGTGGATTTTTAATATCCCGATGCATTTCAAACAATAAGGAAAATTTGAATCATGCATTTGAGTATTTACTTTTTAAGGCAATCGAATTTTTGGCAGTTATTTTAAATCTGGTATTTATTTTTTTTTATCTGTAGCTGTTAACTGATAGAATCCGAAAGTATCAAGTACACGGCTGCGTGTCGGTGTTATTATTTGACCTACTTATGTTAGAACAATAAAAAATTTCTTAAGATATGGTAAAAAATAAATTCAACTCATTTTTTACCATACAACCACGTGTTTTAATTTTCTTCCAAACATTAGTCTGTCGAAATTTCTATCTCATAAGCCAAAAAAACCAAAGAAGTTTCCAACTTCTGATAAATTGGTTTATTTTGATAAGAATTTTGATTTTAATAAGCATTTAAAATTATTCTACAGTACGTCCCGCTAAAGCTTTTTTTCCAGTCAACTTTTAGAGAAAATTATACATTTTAGCAATTTAGCGAATAAAATATGTTTTACCAAATTTTTGATCTAAAACAAAAAGAACATGTTACACATATCGACAACTGGAAATCTATATAAAAAGAAAAATCCACGTAAATCTACAGTCTTTGGCAAAATTATTAGATTCTATGTAAAATCTTAATTATCAGGTGATACTATACAGCTTTATTATTTTTTACGTTGCTGAAACCTATTTACACATGTTTACGTTCATTTATCGATTTGTTAACACTGTAATTCAATTCGTGAAAAATAAATACAAATAAAAAGTAGATAAAAAATCTCCTGTATAAAAACTCACTACATGTATGTTTAAACATAAAATTATTGCCTATAAACTCGCGCAAAACATGTCATTATTAAAAAACTACAGTGCGTCTAACAGTTTGTTCTAATAATTATAATACTCTAATGTAATACCTGATATAATAAATATTCTATATTTGTACAATATATCGCAAATTTATTCAATTGTCGAATTTATATTATATATGGTCTAACTTAACCCATTGATACACAAACGTAAACAAGTGCAAACTGGTTTCAGTCTCGTAAAAACAACAAAGCTCTATCGTATCATCCGATAATTAAGAATTTACATAGAATGTTATAGTGTTTGATTATTTTTACTTTATTTTAATTGTTCAGATCGTGTCTTAAAAAATAATGTAGAAAGTTTAATTAAAACATATTAAAATCTTCAGTCATCAATTTTATGTTACTCACTTGTTTGTTTCGGTTTGTTCGGCACACATTTAATTTGTAGAGAAAAAAATTTGTGAATTGTGATAATTTTGTGATTTTAATAGCTTTCTAAAACATTGTTTATGCTTATTTTTTTCTTTGCAGTGTTTGCAGGACAAGTTGTGGCCTTCATTTTCAAGATAGGACAGAGTTATGACGTTGATTGAACTGTATTGCAACATAGTTCTGGTAAGAATTTTATTTTCTCGCTCTATAAATTAAGATTTTTCCACGCGTTTTGACCAAAAATAAAATGTACCAAAATTAAAAACTAAAACCAAATACTAAACATTTGAAATTTGCCTCCAAATGTCTAATACAGAAAGCTATCACGATAGACACCCTAACATTTAAAGTGGGAATTTGTTCTTGTGCTGATATTCCTNAACGGTCTAATTTTTTTTTATTTTCAAACATCTATACACTGTTAGAAAAAATACTTTTTCCCAGTGTTATCTTGGCTCAGTTAACATGATAAATGTCCTAAATTGGCCATTTTTGTTGAAAAAAATTAAGGTATTTACTGTCAGATGTGTGCTTAACATCCTTTCAATTTTGTATTATTTACTGGTAGTAATTTTTTAAAAAAATATATAATTGATTAAATAGCATTTGCTCTCTTGCAATTTCTTATTTATGAAAGATATAAAATAATTTATAGTTAAATATGTTGCTTTTTTCATTATTTGTCAACATTTCTCCTTTAAAATTATTCTTTAGTATGTAAAATTATTTTTTGTGTGTGGATCACAAAATAATTGTATAATTCACCAATTATAAATACATCTAGGAAACAATAAAACTTACTTTATAAAAACATAATAGTTCATTAACATTTTTAGCGTATGAGTTCAGTGAATTATGACAAAAAATTTACAGAAATAGAACAGATTTTAACTTTTTAGTTTGTTATTTCTAGATAAGCAGTTTATGTCCTTAATATTAATTTTTATACTTATTCAGAGTGCGCATCATTTTAAAAAAGTGCTTAAAGGTGCTTATTTTTGATTTACGTTTTTTAAAAGCCCTTAACGATGCTTTTTTTTATTTGGGTTTGTAAAAAATGCTTAATTTTTTATATTTTGAACAGGGTGCGTAGCCAAATTATTCAACAAAAAATAAGCACCTTTTAAGCACTTTTCAAGCCCTCAAATAATATTTTTAAATACTTTTAAAAAAAATATCCTAATTAGGCAGGGTGGGAAAAAATTTGACAATTGACGGTTTTATCTGGTTTTGACCGTCATGTAAAAAAAAACCTTTTTGGCATTGTTTTTGGCAAAATGTTTGAATCATGTAAATAGAATGGCGTTTTCGTATGCAATGGACTGATGATGCGCCGAAATAGATTGGGGTTGAATTAATTGTGAAAACGTTGAATAGAACAATACGAACAGTGTCTTTCCGCATAATTTGTAGCAAAAATCAACATGGTAAAGGAAAAATCTCAATTTGGAAAAGGGAAAATTAAGCACTTTTTAAAAACACCCAATGAAAAAAGCACCTTCAAGGGTTTAAAAAAACGGAAATAAAAAATAAGCACCTTTAAGCACGTTTTAAAAACGCTACGCACCCTGTTAAAAAAGAGATTTTTTTCTTTGCCGTGTTGATTGCCGTTCTAAATTTCAAAAAATACATGGTTTTCACAATTTTCTTTGAATTTATCAGAAACTAGCTATTTTATCATGATTATGTAAAGTTTTTGAAAAGGTTTTTGGAAATTTATTGATTTTATGTTCATGGATTAAGAATTTTAAACGATACAAAAAACTAATTTTTATTACTGCACAGATCCTAATTATGATTTTTTT
Source organism: Parasteatoda tepidariorum (assembly GCF_043381705.1). Lineage (NCBI taxonomy): Eukaryota > Metazoa > Arthropoda > Arachnida > Araneae > Theridiidae > Parasteatoda > Parasteatoda tepidariorum. Next base: position 5,870,142 of record NC_092208.1, on the reverse strand, counting down.
TAAGAAAGTGATTAAAAATATCATTTCAGTGATAAAAAAGTAATAAAAAAGTGCCTATTTTTTGTTGAAAAATCTGGCTGCGCACCCTGTTACCTTTTGCTACAACGTGATGAACATAGTTATAAAACTCACATCATTCATCGCTGATTAGTGAATATTTCAAACATTTTTTATACGCTTTAAATCTTAGCTTCACAGACAACACATCAAAATGGTGAAAATTTAAAACGAAGAGTCATCAGTATGAAGTTGTCAGGTTCGTCAACAACCGACAACGTTATAAAAGGTACCTCTTGATGGAATCGAGTTAACATCCAGTCAAAGAATTAAAGATTTAAACAAATTCAGAAAAAGACAAATTAAGAAAATAACATATAAAATAATAATAAGTCAAAGTGGAAAAGGGCTAAAAGCAGCTAAAACCAAATTTTTCTTAATTAAACAATTTAGAAAGTTGGAAGCAAAAATCAAGAATTTCTAAATTCTAATTTTCTAGAAGAATTGTTCTCATATAATTTTCTAGAAGATTAAATTTCGAGAAGAATTTCTAAAGATATGTATGTCAGAAAAAACAGAGCTTCATCAGGAGACACACTCTGCCAGAGCACTGGAGCCCTTCTGTAGTCAGTGGTTAAATCAAAAACTGTCTGTGCATTGAGGCCCCATAATAGATAAACTAAATAAGAAAAAGCAATCAAAAACTGAAATGAAAATGCAAGGAAAGTTTAATCGTTTTGTTATTACATTCTTTTTTTTTTAAATTTTCCAAGTGTTTATTATGACAAAACAATTGATCAGGTATAGCTTATTAACCCTCAGTAGATCCTTGATCAAGTCTATCTGCAGGACCCCTTGTTAACCCACGTGACGGGTCATGTGCTATGAAAAACATCCGTAATCTAACTATTCATATAAATAAAAATTATGCCTTAAGAGAAAAAAATTTAGGCATAATAAAATATAAGGAAATATTAAAAACTAAATATTACGGGAACAGGACCAGAATCCCCATTGAAATTCAGTAAAATCCATATAATGCATTAATTTATATATTAATTTCCAAACGAGATTGCGCAATTGCAGCTAATCCAGAAATGTCTTAATAGAAAGTCTAATTAGTTTTAGTTCTTAAAAGTTAACATCCAGCATTGTAGTCTTAGGAAAGTTTCTTTTTCCCCTAGGAAAGATAAATGATAAAAACACAATTGTTTCATTATCAGCATTTATATAAAATAAATGAAACAGTCTTACGCACCATAATGTATTAATGAATATAGATATTAATGATTACAGATGTAACCCCTTAGTATTACATTCCGAAAAAAATGTTTAAATTGTTTTCATAGGATCAGCTAACAGAATCTTAACTTTTTTTAAAGTTTCTTTATTTCTAATTTTGTGAAACGTATTAACCCATTCCTGCCTAGCGTCTTCTTAAAAGACGGGGAAAAAATAAAAAGAGTTTTCGTTGTTTTAATTTATTTTGCCAAAGTAGTTCTATCAACAACACTATATTACATGTAGAGCCAGGATAACCTGGTTAGGAAGGCACTGGGCCCGTGTACCAGAAGTCGTGTGTTCGATCTCCACCGGCCGAAGACTTCCCGTGTAGTAAATGGTGACTGATTCTCGTTAGATCTGTCGAGTCACAAAGTCCTCCATGTTCTCATAACAAATCATACCTCTGGGGATATTGATCCAGGAGTTTCCTGGTCTTCTGGATTAGTTCAAAATTACAAGCCTGCGAAGTTGAACATTAGTAGCTATAAACCCAAAATTGCGACGGCTGTTCCACGACAGTTATAAAATTAAATATATTTCATTTTCTCTTCATTGGGTGTTTTTAAAAAGTACTTATTTTTTTCTTTTCGAAAATGAGACATTTTTCTTTACCATTTTGATTTTCGTGGCATTTTATGCAAAAGCATGGTCCTCAAATTCATTCAACCACAATCCATTTCGGCCTACAGTCGGTCCGAAAGTGCCAATCATGTTACACGTTTGATGAAATACTTGGGAGTCCGAATGTCCGTCTACTGAGTTGGGTTCGGTGAGATTATTGCTCATGTGCAACTCTGCTGCATTTTGCAAGATATTCTCTTTTTCAGGCTTCATTTTACGCCTTTTGAAATCGAACCGAAAAATCTCATGATCATTTTATAATAGCTTAATAGCAAGAAAAGAGCTCTTAGCCAGAAACTAAATTTTTATTTTATCATGATCATGTAAAGTCTTTGAAAATTATTTTGCGGACTGTTAAAGTATAAAAATATTTTTTGAGTGCTTCAAAAGTACTTGAAGGTGCTTATTTTTTGTAGAAAGATTTGGCTACGCACCCAGTATTAGTTTAGTCTAGCTATGTATATATACACATAGCTAGACTAGAACTAAATCTGTATGTATATATAAAATCC
>NC_092208.1:5859971-5867230 GCF_043381705.1 Parasteatoda tepidariorum | reverse complement strand
TTCAATTAATTTCTTAAAAGAAAGTTTTTTTTGTGGTTTAAAACATATTTTTTTGTTTAAAACATGCTTTTTTCGCTTTAAATGATTTTTTCTTTTATCTTAGAATTGAACATAATTTTATATCATACATATTCTTAATTTTTCTTAAAATAAAAAAAAACCTTATTTAAAGTCACATTTGCTTTAAGAATATGAAAAGTAATTTATTTAGAGTATTCAATATTGTTACAAGTTTTGCAATCTTTGCAACACTCAAACGATTCCTTATTTCACAATGTGCAAAACCAAATGTTGAGAGCATTTGTTCTTATTCTGCATTTCATTTTATTTTTAGCTTAAACATATTTTTTCTTTTGACTTAAACAATATCCCGTTAATTTCTGGAATTTAAAAAAAAGGAAAATTAAATTTTAAAAAAATAATTATTTTAATTGTTTTTTGTAAAAAGTATGTTTTTAAATACATTTTTATTTCTTATTTTAAACATATTTTAACAAAGTTTCTTTAAACGTAACGACCCTGTCACAAAAACTCTAGTTTCTTTCAATGTTTTACATATATGCATTTCTTTCAATGTTTTACATGTGTATAATCAAACTTAATTTTATAATTATATAACTTGTTTTAGATAAATAACATAATCAAATTATATATTATATTACCCTCTAAATCACTCATAGCACAATTACTAATAGCATACTAATTTTCATAAGCAAATTTGATGAGTACTAAACACAATTCTTAGATAATACTCTAAAATTATTTATCAATAGATATTTTTAATAATACAGATTTCATTTTTACATGCCTAATCCTAAAAATAAAATGTGGCGTAATTCATGAAGAACTTTTAACTTTAAATACTTTTAACAAGTAAATGAAATTTTATTTTCACATCTATAAATAATTTTATGAAATTAAAAATTACTTTGTTAAAAGTTCTAGTATATAGTATTTAAGTTAAGTTTAACTATAATGTAGAGTATTAATAGATAAAACTACATGTATTATAGATAAATACATATATCATCACTTAGCCCCTTTCAAAGTTTGGTTAATTTTGATTTTGTTTACTATTGTTATAATTGTGCAAAAAATAAGCAATGTTAATGATTTAGTTCTCAGATAATTTTTACTACCTTTCCTAGCTCTCTAGAACTAGGAAGTTTTTATTAAATAAGTTATAAGTCTATATATAATTTTGTAAAGAAACAAAAACGTTATAATCTGTTTTATTCTGAGCAGTTAGACATCAAGTATAAGACAATATCTAAGTAACTTCCAAAGTTACAGCAAAAATTCTGAAACCCGTTAATGAAAGCAATAAATATCACATGAGTTTTCTAAATAGGAATCGACTGCAAAGCAAACTCAGTTATTTTGTTCAAAAGTATTTATTTCAAAGTTATGTCTTCAAATCGGAATTCCACAATTCGAGATTTTTGATTTTGCGAATAAGATTTCTCGACATCTAAAAAATCAATTAAGTTAAAACTTGGTATTTAGAATCAGTATAGCATGTCGCTTAAAAAAATAATTTTTATTTATAAAAAATACTTCTTATTTTTCAATTTTTTTAAAGCTAGTATGGTTTCTGAAAGATATTTTACTCTCTTATGTAAATTATTTCAATTCATTAACATGATTTTTATGACTCTCATCGCCCGCGCAATATGCCACAGTTTTTATTACATTTTTTTCTTTAACTTTTAAGTCTAAGGAAAATTTAATTATAAAAGTTCTTTGTGATAGATACGTAATGTAATTATGTAATGACATCAAATGAATTATAAAATAAGAATTTATCCTGCTGTGAATAAAGAAACATTATGCTTTTCGTTTAGACGTTTAAGAACTTTTATTAGAATTTTACCATNGATAATTATATAATGTAATTATGTAATGACCTCAAATGAATTATAAAATAAGAATTTATCCTGCTGTGAATAAAGAAACATTATGTTTTTCGTTTAGACGTTTAAGAACTTTTATTAGAATTTTAGCATTGAAATCTATACAGTCTCGTTACTTTAAACAGAAAATGAAATCCTGAACTTCAGAAATAAAAATTATTAATGATCAAAAATATTTCAATTTCACAATGAATATATTTTTTAATGTTATTATTCAAAATATTTATGCCTTTTAATTATAACGCATTAATCTTAAATAGTCATGTGTAATATTTTCATTATTATATGCTCAAAGACTTTTTTTCATAATTATCATTTAAGGCTTTTGTGTCTTAATGTGTAAATATATGAAAATATATTAAAATTAGACATACCATTTAATTGTTATCGAACAATATATTACTATAAAAGTGTTCTTATATGCTCTTTTATTTAACTTTAAAGGTTAAAAACTAAAATTAGGAAACTCTAATTAAACCATGATGACAAACATTGAGAAATTTTTCTAACTTTAAAATGTTAATTTTTAATACTATAAGAAAATGTATGAATATTATATTTTTGAGTAGAAATAATTTAGCAGTGTAAAGTTTGACAGCTATTAGCTGAAAAGTGTCGAACATTCAACTCATTTCTTACAGAAAGTAAAAACAGCAAAGTTATATCCTTTAGTTGTGATTTTCGAGATCTGTGTGCGGCGTGACGTCATGTGGTAGGGAATCGTAGCTTCAGCTTTGAGTGAGGAATGAACCAGGACTTCTCTATCGTCTCCTTAGGTCTTCTTTATCGTCTCTTGATTTATAGGGTTTAAAGAATAGCCCGCCCTTTTGAAAATACTCAGGGAGAACACTGCTGCATTTAATTACTTTTAAATTTGTTTTCCATCATATGCACTGTTCTCAACAGTAAAATTGCTTTTCACAAAGTTAAATTGCGTCCTTTGATAACAATTTGCAATTGAAAAAGATCCCTCCTTTTCATGTGTACTGCTATTTAAGCATAAGCTAATGGTGAGGAAGAAAAAAATTTTTTTTCGGATATAGTTTTAAAAGAAATATTTTTTAATTTTTGTTAATATTACTGTGATATTTTGGGTAAGAGAAATTACAGTCATTTTTATTCAAAATTTAATTAAAGACTGTATAGACTGATTTTTTGTCTGACAAGTTAACGATTATGAATATCAAATAGCATATAAGGTACGAGTTACTATATATATAACAGAAAATATTGTTGTTCTTTAAATTTAACAACTATTTTATTTAAGCAATTTTTGCAATTACTTTATTTTTCTTATAAGGGATTTTTTTTTCAAATTTTAGATATGACAGATAAAGTGACAGACTTGCGTCAGCTTTTAGATTATTTCAGACTTTCTTCTAAGCCTGTTTTAAGACCATGGAAAGTAGGCAGCTCTCCACTATCTCGATCACCATCTCTAGAGAAGTCTACAGACACAAAACAGCATGAGATTAAGAAGACTACTTTCGATACACCTTCTCCAATTGACGCAAACAAAAACGATGTTAAAGTCGATGCAAATACTACCGAATGATGATGAGGAAATTTGTTAGTCCGCCGCTGAAATATCCATTACGAGAAAGATTCTAAGGACCCAACTATTGATTTCCTCCCCATGGAGTTGAAGTTTTTCTAAAAAACGGTGACTCTTCTCAGTAATCGGTGGAATCTTTTGAACAGCTCCATCTTCCAGAAAATATGTAAAAAGTAACATGCGATGGTCTTTAATGCTCCTTCTAAGAGTCAAAAAACAACTCTTCCAACTTTAGTAACGGGTTCTCCCGTCAATGTCGATAGCACGATCGCAGAGTGACTCTGTTAAAACGACAGCTTTCGTTTTGTCTAGTTCAGCAAGAAGGCATCCGGAATTACATTACAACTAGGTTTTGATATTAGAACCTACTTATGAGTTTGCCCTGGTGATTGGCGAGGTGGCGAAAAAAATGGCCCAATTTTGCGAAGGGATTGAATTCCGAATGGCTGATATAGGCTAGAACTTGCCAAGAGGTTCGACAATGATGGAGCATTTTGTGATCGGATTGCCTGGCAAAGTGTTTCATTGGACTGGGGGATTTTCGATCTGGAGAAGCTGTGAGTTTTCGTTTTGGATGAAGTTGATGTCATGATTTCGACTTAAGAGCATCATGATCAATGTTTGTTTAATCACTGCATCGTGTCTAAAAGTTGTCAAATGATGCTGTTTTCGGCCCCTTACTCCCCTGATGCGTTTTGCAGGAATGATTCTAACTGAACCCATAATATTGCAGCTGAAGACGGAACAATGGAGGCTGGAAAATGTCAAGCAGTTCTATGTTATATGTTACTCCAACGAAGGCAAATATTCGGATTTGTCCAATACCTATGGTTCCATATTAATCGGTTAGGCTATTATATTTTGCCGAACAAGAAGACCTGCGTCTTGGTTTGGAGAATGATTGACTGCTGATGGACATTCCGTTGGCTATTTATCCGGAGAATTAGAGCTCAATCAATGGCTGGATGACCACTCGCTTCAGAGAACGGAAAGAAAAGGCACGTGACATTTCTTTTTATTATTACATTATTAATTTTCCCCCCTATTTGCTGGTAAGACAGTGAAATAACTTTTATTTAAATTTAAAAAAATACACTTGATAACCTTTTTAATAGTTAAATTAATTCTAATTTTGAATAATTATTTTTTTACATAATTGTCTAAAATAATTATTAATTTAAAAAATAGAATGGTCCTCTCTATATTGAATATTTTTAAAATTGCGCATAAATTGTTTTTATGGTGACCAATGTAATCAAGAAAAGAATTCCTTGTCAGAAACTAGTTATTTTATCATGATCATGTAACTTTCAAAATTACCTTAAAAGCATTTTGTTAACATAAGTATAAAAAGCTTTCAACAGAGGAGTTTTCAAGGAGAAAAATTATTACGATACTTACTTAAAGTGCTTATTTTTTGCGATATACGAATTTTTCTTAAAGTGCTTATTTTTTGTTAAAAAATTTGGCTTCGCAACCTGTATTAATAATGTGAATATTTATATTTGGCTCCATAAGCATGAAAGTTGTAGCATTTATTTTAACGTTAAAGTGAACGGTACAATAAAATTTACTATGAATTTTTTAAATTCGGTAGTTTTCTTGCGCTGGTTAATTTTTGCTGTGCAATGATTTTACTTTTTCTAAATAATTATAAATTAAAAGCGTCTTAAACGGATATCGCACGAGATAAAAATAAGAGAGATCTGGAAACTTTTTTTAGCAAATACTTTAATCTCTCAAAAACACATAAAATTTGAAATATTCAGGCATGCTTGATTTCTATTGCTGTCACTCTCACTTACAGTTTTAGTTTCCTTTTAAGCTAATTTCGGACACTAAACACCTTTATAGATTGGCACAATGTATGCGCAGGAAAACAAGGAAAAAACCTTGATGACTTTTTATCAACTGATTAAATTTTCACACGTCAAGAAGCAATCTTAATATTTCCAGTAATTAACAACGAGTAATAACTTAATAGAGTAATTAATATGTTAACAAAGGGAGATTAATTATCTATGCTTAAATATTTGTGTAGTCAATATTTTCTCTGAATAAGCATAACTTTGAATACGGGCTTGTATTCTTGACCTTCAATATGAAGGGGAGGGATGGGTAGCTGCAATTTGGAATTTATAGTCACAATAGTTTCGGAAGAAGAGGGGGAGAAATCTTGAGTCCCTTCACCTTCATAGGGTTTTCATGTTCTGCAGTTGCTTTAGAAACCCTACTGGACACATTTTTTCATGCAATTACCATTTGTGTCCATTTTTAAAGCAAGAATCTAACCAGCTCAAGTGTAGATTTCGGACACTCGGCTCCCTCTGGTCCATAAGCGTGGTTCTAACTTGCCTCACAATTGTTCTAAGAGGTTTAGTGTCAAATGCTGTAAAGTCTCTGTGATCAGGTCAGAGAAAAAGTTTAACATGCATTTTTTATTTTATGTCCGTCGTTGAACAGTTTGAGTTTACAACTACTGATGTTTAACTCAGTAACTTTGTAATTTTGAGACCAATCCAGAAGTTGAAAAAAAAAAACTATATCTATCTTGCAAATAATATCTTACAAATACTATCATCATACTAAGCGTTGTAATTAAACAACCCAGTTTTATTGAGTCATAAATTTTCCAAATTCACCATAATAAAAAAAGTCGTTTTTAACTATTTAATTAAGTCCGTGTATATCATTATTGCAAATATTTACGTGAGTTTATGACAACTATCATTACATGCATGTCAGTAACTTACGTTACACATATTGAATAGTGCACAAAACAATAAATTTGCTGCTTATTTAGTGATAGCCTCAAAGAAAGAAAGAATATAATTTTTATTTTTGCATCACTTGTTCATTTTTACACATAAAAACTTTTCCCAGTTTTTGGTAACTTACGCTACATGCATTAATGTTTAATTAAAATTTGTATAATTAAGTGAATTTAACAACAAAAACTTTTTTAACACAGCACAATATTCTTCACCCAAATCAGAACAAGCAAATGCCAATGTTCAATGGGTTGCCAATACTAAAAAACTAAATTCTTAATAAGAATTATTATAAATTATCAAACTTCAAACCTTTCTAATTCAGAAAACATTCAAAATAATAGCATTATTCTTATTTGAATTTTCCAACACTTTTCCCCTTTTTCATGGAATTGCCCAGCTTCTTAATCGAATAAAATAAACAAAAATGGTAATTGTAATTTTAAGAGTAAAAATATTAAATTTAGAAGTAGTGTCAATTTTATTTATTAGGATATCTTCGTTTGAGAGACTGTCCAACATTAAGCCTTAACATCTTTCGCGTTTACGAACGTTTTATTTTTTTAGTGCGCCTTTCCTTATGTCATCTAAGCACTTTTAAGGTATTAGCAATAAACCCAATGCTTTCAAAGACCAACCTGTTTTTGAAATAATCCATTTAATATATTTTAAGAGCTTGAAAAAGAGGCTTGAAACGACGCTCCGTTTAGTTTTATGCATTCTAAAAGTATTTATTCAGCTGCAACTAAAAATTCTGAACACTTCACTTCCACGTTAGTGGAGCAGCAATAGTTTAAAAAGAATTATGATTTCTAGCTCATAATTTGTAATTGATATTAACAGTGTATTTCATATTGCATTTCTAAAAGGCTGAAGCGATAAAAATGGGATAAACTTAAATACTATCTAGTATTTTTACGATTTTTTTTTTCTTTGCGTTGAACGAAGTGACTAATATTATTGAAGTTAGTTACGTTTTATGTATAAAAGAACAGTTTTTTATTTATACCTATTTAAGTA
>NC_092208.1:5816247-5859471 GCF_043381705.1 Parasteatoda tepidariorum | reverse complement strand
TTCATTTTCAAGATAGGACAGAGTTATGACGTTGATTGAGCTGTCTTGCAACAAAGTTCTGGTAAGAATTTTATTTTCTCGTTCTATAAATTAAGATTTTTCCACTCGTTTTGACCAAAAATAAAATGTACCAAAATTAAAAACTGAAACCGAAAATTGAACATTTAAATTTTGCCTCCAAATGTCTAACACAGAAAGCTACCACGATAGACACCCTAACATTTAAAGTGGGAATCAAAACTGCTTTTTGATAATTTTTAATAAATCTAAGTAATCTTTTAATCGGAATTTCGAATTTCACGATGAAATCTATGTTTATAAAAGAAATTGTTCGCCCCTAAACTTTTATCTGGCCATCCTCTCAAAAAAGTAATGATAGTGTCATATATAGCAAGTTTTTAACTTACAAACAAATCTTATCTTAAAATATAAGCAAAATGTAGAAAATTTTAAAACCACCAAAATTTTCGTTAGCCTACCAACTATAAATTAATAGTCAAAACAGATTTTAATTAATCTTTCTCAAAATTTTTCCACTTAAATTTGCCTTTGAATGCACCTCTTCGTTTTAAAATCATTTAAAATAAAATCCGCAATAAAAAAATTGCCAAAAAGTAAAGAAAATAATATGAAGTAAGATACAAAAAATTAATTTTTTTTTAAATTTGAAAGGTAGAAATTTTTATCTTATTACTGAATTTTTAGTTGAACTCTGGTAAATAAAATATAACAAGTACCGAAATCATTTACAATGAGCGAAAAAATTCGCTTGACAGACACATATTTTTTAAACACGAATTTTTTAAAAACAATTTACCAATTACTTTCCGTGTATAAATATTAATGTTGAAAAACTTTGTAGCATAACTACAATTAATCAATTCCAATTCATTAGTATAAAAACAAGTTAACTCGATTCTATCTTGAACCTCGTTTTGATAGTTATTGGTTGACATTGTCGTTAAAGTAGTCCTGGCATTGGCGACCTCCAGACATGAACTGATTACCCTTATCTTGACAGCAGCGCCCACTTCTATTTGAAAATTCCACTTCGAACAGCACGTCTACCTCTTACAGAAACGCTCACTTCGATTTTTAATACCTCTAGTTTGATGGATGGAAGACAGTGAACACTTGACTTTCGATTTGTGATTGCGATATTATCCTCCTCGCGCTGTTGCTGCTCAGTCTCGATCACACAACGGGGCGCTGTACAGACAGCCAAATGCAACAGAAGAGCAGTCACGCACACAACCGTGATCATAATACAGCTCTTGCAATCAGCGCTTAAAATCTAGTGATCGTAATACAGCGCTCTCTGCCTCTCATAAAAATAGCAATGAATTATATTGTGACATCCATTCATCGAATTCTATGACAAATAAAATTTTGGTAGGGAAGTATTGCAGCGTAGCTACCACTACAATTATTCAATACCTATTAACTAGTATATAACAATGCATCCCACCTTTTTTATCACCAGGGTCACAACGTTTTATCACAACGTTTGATAATTTTACCACGGCCTGCTGAAGTAGGAAGCGAACGTTGTGTGTTATACTGTAGATGGTTTTGATTAAATAATTTTAATTTAATTGTTTTTAAACATGCCTTCAAAACAAAATACAGCTAAATTTGCGATATGGGTGTGGCTTAGAGGACTGACCTTAGTTTTGAGGGTAACGCGGATGTCCATTTTTGTGATTTAGCAAATGAAATTTTTTCCTGACATAACAGATCGCTGTCATTGGCTGCAATTTGTCGTTTTCAAGTTTAAAAATTTGCTTAAGATTGTTTTTTCAATAAAACTTTTATAGGTGGGATAGGTAGCAAAACATTTTGGTGGGAAAACGTAAGCTAATGATCTCCTACAATGGACTAATTTTTGAATTCAAAGCTTAATTTCCAGGTCAGAAATCTGCTGTACTTGTAAAACTGTTTAGCTCTTAGAATTGAGGGACTTATGAAAATAGAAATTTTTTAATGGGTTAATGCATGGTTAAAAAATACGTGCCACAATTGGCACGCAGATGTACACTGGATAATGTTAATAAATGAAATAAAAATATTCAACAATTTTTCTTCGTGATTCCTGTTTATTAATGCGTGTTACTTACCCAGGGTACGTAGCGTTTATAAAAAGTCCTTAATGGTGCTTATTTTTGATTTGCGTCTTTTAAAAGCCCTTAAAAGTGCTTCGGGGTTTGTAAAGAATGCTTAATTCTCATTATTTCTAAAAGAGATTTTTTTCTTTGCCGTGTTTATTGACGTTCTAAATTACAAAAAATGCATGGTTTTCACATTTTTCTTATTTATCAGAAGCTAGTTATTTTATCATGATTATGTAAAGTTTTTGAAAAGGTTTTTGGAATTTTATTGATTTTATGTTCATAGATTAAGAATTTTAAACGATACAAAAGCTAATTTTCATTACTGCACAGATCCTAATTATGATTTTTTTTAAGAAAGTTATTAAAAATATCATTTCAGTGATAAAAAAAATAATAAAAAAGTGCTTATTTTTGGTTGAAAAATCTGGCTACGCACCCTGTTACATGTTGCTATAACGTGATGAACATAGTTAAAAACTCACATCATTCATCGCTGATTGGTGAATATTTCAAACATTTTTTATACGTTTTAAACCTTAGCTTCACACACAACACATCAAAATGGTGAAAATTTAAAACGAAACGTCATCAGTATGAAGTTGTCACGTTCGTCAACAGCCGACAACGTCATCAAAAGGTGCCTCGAGTTAACATCCAGTCAAAGAATTAAAGACTTAAACAAACTCAGAAAAAGACAAATTAAGAAAATAACATATAAAATAATAATAAGTCTAAGTGAAAAAGTGCTAAAAGCAGCAAAAACCAAATTTTTCTTCATTAAACAATTTAAAAAGTTAGAAGCAAAAATCAAGAATTTCTAAATTCGAATTGTTCTTATATAATTTTCTAGAAGATTAAATTTCGAGAAGAATTTCTAAAGATATGTATGTCAGAAAAAACAGAGCTTCATCAGGAGACACACTCTGCCAGAGCACTGGAGCCCTTCTGTAGTCAGCGGTTAAATCAAAAACTGTCTGTGCACCGAGGCCCCATAATAGATAAACTAAATAAGAAAAAGCAATCAAAAACTGAAATGAAAATGCAAGGAAAGTTTAATCGTTTTGTTATTAAATTTTTTTTTAAATTTTCCAAGTGTTTATTAAGACAAAACAATTGATCAGGTATAGCTTATTAACTCTCAGTAGACCCTTCATGTAGTCAATCTGCAGGACTCTTTGTTAACCCACGGGACGGGTCATGTGCTGAAAAAAATCCGCAATCTAACTGTTCATATGAATAAAAATTAAGCCTTAAGAGAAAAAAATTAATGCATAATAAAATATAAGGAAATATTAAAAACTAACTATTACGGGAACAGGACCAGAATCTCCATTAAAATTCAATAAAATCCAGATAAACATTAATTTATATATTAATTTCCAAACGAGATTGTGCAATTGCAGCTTATCCAGAAATGTCTTAATAGAAAGTCTAATTAGTTTTAGTTCATAAAAGTTAACATCCAGCATTGTAGCCTTAGGAAAGTTTCTTTTTCCCCTAACAAATATAAATGATAAAAACACAATTGTTTCATTATCAGCATTTATATAAAATAAATAAAACAGTCTTACGCACCATAATGTATTAATGAATATAGATATTTATGATTACAGATGTAACCCTTAGTATTAAATTCCGAAAAAAATGTTAAAATGGTTTTCATAAGATCAGCTAACAGAATCTTAGCTTTTTTTTAAATTCATTTATTTCTAATTTTGCGAAACGTATTGACTCATTCCTGCCTGGCGTCTTCTTGAAAGACGGTTAAAAAATAAAAAGAGTTTTCGTTGTTTGAATTTATTTTGCCAAAGTAGTTCTATCGACAACAATATATTACATGTAGGGCCAGGATAACCTGGTTAGAAGAGCAATGCGCCCATGTACCAGAAGTCGTGGGTTCGATCTCCACTGGCTGAAGACTCCTCGTGTAGTAACAGTTGGGCTGAAAAGTTCGTAGGTTAACATAGAGAAAAAAATTTTGATAAAATTTCATTTTATTATTCAATATAGTTTCCTTCAAGGGCGATACAACGATTATAGCGGTCATATAATTTTTCGATACCATTTTTATAGTACTATTTGTTCTTAGTCTCAAAATAGGCCTTAGTTTCGGTGATTACTTCTTCATCGGCTCTAAATTTCTTTCCAGCGAGCATTCTCTTGAGGTCTGAGAACAGGAAAAAGTCGCTGGGGACCAGATCTGGAGAATACGTGGGATGCGGAAGTAATTCGAATACCAATTCATAGAATTTTGCCATCGTTTTCATTGACTTGTGACACGATGCGTTGTCTTGATGAAACAGCACTTTCTTCTTCAAATGGGGCCGTTTCTCTGCGATTTCGTAGCTCAAACGCTCCAATAACGCTATGTAATAGTCGCTGTTGAAGGTTTTTCCCCTTTCAAGATAGTCAATGAATATTATACCATGAGCATCCCAAAATACTTATGTCATAACTTTGCCAGCTGACTGTTGCGTCTTTCCACGCTTTGGAGTTGGTTCTTCTCGTGCAGTTCATTCGGCTGACGGTCGATTGGACACCGGTGTGAAATTATGGAGCCGTATTTCACCCATTGTCACATATCGACGCATAAATTCGGGTTTATTACGATTAAACAGCTTCAAACACAGCCTAGAATCAACAATTCGTTGCTGTTTTTGGTCAGTTGTGAGCTCGTGCGGCACCCACTTCGCCTAGAGCTCTCGCAGACCCAAATATTCATTCACGATATGTCCAACACGTTCTCTTGATATCTTTAGAGTCTCAGATATTTTGATCAGCTTCATTTTACGGTAATCTAAAATTATTTTGCGGACTTTTTTGATGTTTTCGTCGGTAACAGCCTCTTTGGAGCGTCCACTGTGTGCATCGTCGTCGGTGCTCATTTCTCCTCATTTAAACTTCGCAAACCACTTCTCAATGGTTGATTTTTCTAGTACAGAGTCCGAATAATGTTTCTCGAGCCAAGCCTAGGCTTCAAGAGAATTTTTTTTCGCTGAAAAGCAATGCATTATAAGCACACGAAATTCCTTTTTATCCATTGTTTTTAAACTAACAAAAGTTGCTTCACTAAAAATACTATATCTCACAAACTAATAGTCCGACAGCAGTCAAATTTATGCACGCGTCTTTCGAAGGTTAGAACTAACTAAAAATCATATGTATTTAATAATAGTATCCCCATCTATGTGTCAGCCTGCGAACTTTTCAGCCCAACTGCTAAATGGTGACTGATGCTCTATAAATCTGTCGAGTCACAAAGTCCTCCATGTTCTCATAGCAAATCATACCTCTGGGCATATATGGCAGTACTTTTACTTTCGTTACTTGTACCGTCGGTACAAGTAAAAAGTACGTACTTTTACTTGTACTTCGTTACTTTTTAAATTTAGTACTTTTACTTGTACTTTCGTTACTTTTTTAGGGNCAATCATGTTACACGTTTGATGAAATACTTGGGAGTCCGAATGTTCGTCTACTGAGTTGGGTTCGGTGAGATTATTGCTCTCTTCTGTGCAACTCTGCTGCATTTTGCAAGATATTCTCAATTTCAGGCTTCATTTTACACCATTTAATATCGAACCGAAAAATCTCTTGATCATTTTATTATAGCTTAATAGCAAGAAAAGAGTTCTTTTTCAGAAACTAAATTTTTATTTCATCATTATCATGTAAAGTCTTTGAAAATTATTTTGCGGATTGTTAATGTATAAAAATATTTTTTGAGTGCTTAAAAAGTACTTAAAAGGTTCTTATTTTTTGTTGAAGGATTTGGCTACGCACCCAGCATCAGCTCGGTCTAGCTATGTATATATACACATAGCTGGACAATCCGTGAAAAACTGCTAAAGCAGTTAGAAGGATTGGAGAGCGATAACGATCATAAGGTCGTAGTAACTTCTAACCAAGTAACTTCTTCTCTGTTCTTCTTTTACAAGGCGCAAGAAAATAAGGCGAAAGTAAGGTTAGAAGATAAGGCGTAACTTCTTGTTAATGTATAAAATGCTAAAAAATATTTTTGATCTCTTAAAAAGTACATAAAAGGTGATAATTTTTTGTTGAAAGATTTGGCTACGCACCCTGATTAAAGGTTACATTATTTATTTTATGCCTATTATAGAGATAGAGAATTTTAAAATTCTTGAAAAAAAGTCTTTGATATTAAAATAAAAAATTAATAGAACACTACTTTTTACTGTTATTCTTTTTGTGTTTTTACTATAATTAGTTTATAGTAAGGGTGCAGTATATCTTTTTTGCGTGAAGGGTCATTTGCACAGCAGATTGACCAATAAGAGTCAGATTTAGCGCATGACCAAGTATTTAGACGAACATTTTTATATAAAATTAGTGCTCTAAGCACTGATTTTTTTAACAGTTATCTTAGAATTTTGTTTGAGTGAAATTAAAATACTTTTAACTGCTAGATTTCATTTCAAATTAAAGAATTCAAAACTAATTATTTTTAAAAAAATATTCCTTTATCAAAAAAAAGTACAGATTATTCGAAGTAACTAAATTCCATGGGATGTTTTTCCTTTTTTTTTACATAACAAAAAAATTTAATATAAATTTTAACATTAAAAATCTTTACTGTTTATAAAATTAAATTTCAAATGAATATGTTAGTAAGCAAAAGTAAATGCATGTTAAATTCTTTAATTTATCTAGGATAGTTTTTAGGGCTTAAAATTATTAATTTTGAAACAAAATCATTGTAGTGCAAAATAAGTTTCAGCATTTAGTGGAAAACATACTTCAATTTTAAAATATTTTTATTAAGTAAATTATAAGAGGTTTTGAATAGCTTAAATATTTTTAAAGAAATTTCTAAGCTACAAAAAAATGAAACAGAATCTATTTTTGTGAGTTGTAATAGTATTATGTTAAAATGTTAGGATTTTTGAAACCACAAGGGAAAACAGGCAATAACCACAAGGAATGTGTAAAGGGGAATATGAAGTATTAAATTAAAATTTTAAACAGTTTGATTGCAATGTAGTTTATATAACAGCATTCTTCAAAGATTTCTTCAATTAATTTTTTAAAAGAAAGTTTTTTTGTCGTTTAAAACATATTTTTTTGTTTAAAACATGTTTTTTTCACTTTATATAATTTTTTTTTTCTTTTATCTTAGAATTGAACATAATTTTATGTCATATATATTCTTTATTTTTCTTAAAATAAAAAAGAACCTTATTTAAATTCACATTTGCTTTTAGAATATTGTTGCAAGCATTACAATCCTTGCAACACTCAAACGATTCCTTATATCACAATGTACAAAACCAAATGTTGAGAGCATATGTTCTTATTCTACATTTCATTTTATTTTTAGCTTAAACATATTTTTTCTTTTGACTTAAACAATATCCGATTAGTTTCTGGAATTCAAAAAAGGAAAATTAAATTTTAAAAAAATAATTTTCAATTTTTTTTTGTAAAAAGTATGTTTGAAATAAATTTTTTATTCTTTATTTTAAACATATTTTAACAAAGTTTCTTTAAACGTAACGACCCTGCCACAAAAACTCTAGTTTCTTTCAATGTTTTACATATACACTTATAGTCAAACTTAACTTTATAATTATATAACTTTTTTTAGATTAATATATAATTTGATTATGTTAT
This sequence comes from Parasteatoda tepidariorum, assembly GCF_043381705.1. Classification (NCBI taxonomy): domain Eukaryota; kingdom Metazoa; phylum Arthropoda; class Arachnida; order Araneae; family Theridiidae; genus Parasteatoda; species Parasteatoda tepidariorum. The sequence continues at coordinate 5,851,729 of NC_092208.1, read as the reverse complement.
TTTATTACCCTCTAAATCACTCATAGAACAATTGCTAATAGCATACTAATATTCATAAGCAAATTTGATGAGTACTAAACACAACTCTTAGATAATATTCTAAAATTATTTATCAATAGATATTTTTAATAATACATATTTCATTTTTACGTGCCTAATCCTAAAAATAAGATGTGGCGTAATTCATGAAGAACTTTTAACTTTAAATACTTTTAACAAATAAATGAAATTTTATTTTCACATCAATAATTAATTTTACGAAATTAAAAATTACTTAAGTTCTAGTATATAGTGTTAAAGTTAAGTTTAACAATATTGTAGAGTATTAATGGATAAAACTACACATATTATAGATAAATACTATCATCACTTAGCCCCTTCCAAATTTTGGTTAATTTTTATTTAATTTACTATTGTTATAATTGTATGAAAAGTAAGTACGCATTTTATTGTTTAGTAATGTTAGTTTTTTATTTCCCAGATAATTTTTACTATCTTTAAGGAGGGGTTTCCTAACCCTCTTGAACTAGGAAGTCTTTATTAAAAAAATTATATCTATAATTTTGAAAAGAAAAAAAGCGTTATAACCTATTTTAGTCTGAACAGCTAGACATCAAGTATAAGATAATATCCAAACAACTTCCATAATTACAGCGAAAATTCTGAAGCCCATTCATGAAAGCAATGAAGATCACACCAGTTTTCTAAATAGGAATCGTCTGCAAACTCAGTTACTTCGTTCTAAAGTACTCATTTAAAAGTTATGTCTTTAAATCAGATTTTCACAATTCGAGATTTTTGATTTTGCGCATAAGATTTCTCTCGACTTCTAATAAATCAATCAACTTGGTATTTAGAATCAGTATAGCATGTCGCTTAAAAAAATAATTTTTATTTATTAAAAAAATACTTCTTATTTTTCAATTTTTTTAAAGCCAGTATGGTTTTTGAAGGATATTTTACTCTCTAATGTAAGTTATTTCAATTCATTAACATGATTTTTATGACTTTTATCGTACGCGCAAAATGCCAATTTTTATTTCATTTTTTTCTTCAACTTTTAAGTCAAAGGAAAATTTAATTATAAAAGTTCTTTGTGATAGATATGTAACGAAATTATGTAATAACATCAATTGAATTATAAAATAAGAATTTATCCTGCTGTAAGTAAAGAAACTTTATGTTTTTCGTTTAGATGTTTAAGAACTTTTATTAGAATTTTACCATTGAAATCTATACAGTCTCATTACTTTAAACAGAAAATGAAATCCTGAACTTCAGAAATAAAAATTATTAATGATCAAAAAAATTTTCAATTTCACAATTTTAAAGTTATTATTCAAAATATTAAATGTAAATTTTTGTAATGTAAATTTAAAATGTAAATTTTTAATACTATAAGAAAATATCTGAATATTATATTTTTGAGTAGAAATAATTTAGCAGTGTAAAGTTTGACAGCTATTAGCTGAAAAATGTCGAGCATTCAACTCATTTCTTACAGAAAGTAAAAACAGCAAAGTTTTCATATCCTTTAGTTGTGATTTTCGAGATCTGTGTGCAGCGTAACGTCATGAGGTAGGAAATCGTAGCTTCAGCTTTGAGTAAAGAATGAACCAGGACTTCTCTATCGTCTCTTGATTTATAGGGTTTAAAGAATAGTCCGCCCTTCTGAAAGTACTCAGTGAGAACACTGATGTATTTGATTACTTTTAAATTTATTTTTTCATCATATGCACTGTTCTCAGCAGTAAAATTGCTTTTCACAAAGTTAAATTGCGTCCTTTTATAACAATTTGCAATTGAAAAAGATCCCTCCTTTTCATGTGTACTGCTATTTAAGCATAAGCTAATGGTGAGAAAGAAAAAAAAAGTTTTTCGGATATAATTTTAAAAGAAATATTTTTTAATTTTTGTTAATATTACCGTGATATATTGGGTAAGAGAAATTACAGTCATTTTTATTCAAAATTTAATTAAAGACTGTATAGACTGATTTTTGTCTGACAAGTTAACGATTATGAATATCAAATAGCATATAAAGTACGAGTTACTATATATATAACAGAAAATATTGTTGTTTAAATTTAACAACTATTTTATTTAAGTAATTTTTGCAATTACTTTATTTTTCTTATAAGGGATTTTTTTTCAAATTTTAGATATGACAGATAAAGTGACAGACTTGCGTCAGCTTTTAGATTATTTCAGACTTTCTTCTAAGCCTGTTTTAAGACCATGGGAAGTAGGCAGCTCTCCACTATCTCGATTACCATCTCTAGAGAAGTCTACAGACACAAAACAGCATGAGATTAGGAAGCCTATTTTCGATACACCTTCTCTAACAGACGCAAACAAAAACGATGTTAAAGTCGATGCAAATACTACCGAATGATGATGAGGAAATTTGTTTGTCGGCGGCTGAAATATCCATTACGAGAAAGATTCTAAGGACCCAACTATTGGTTTCCTCCCCATTGAGTTGAAGTTTTGCTAAAAAACGGTGACTCTTCACGGTATTCGGTGGAATCTTTAGAACAGCTCCATTTTCCAGAAAATATGTGAAAAGTAACATGCGATGGTCTTTAGCTCCTTCCAAGAGTCAAGAAACAACTCTTCCAACTTTGCTAGCAGATCCTCCAGTCAACATAATCGCGCAATCGCAGAGTGTCACTGGTTAAACGACAGCTTTCGTTTTGTCTAGTTAAGCAAGAAAGCATCCGGATTTGCAACCAGGTTTTGATATTAGCACCTTATGAGTTAGCCCTGCAGATTAGCGAGGTGGTGAAAAAAATGGCACATTTTTGCTAAGGGATTGAATTCCGAATGGCTGTTATAGGAACTTGTCAAGAGGTTCCAAGATGATGGAGCATTTTGTGATAGGAACGCCTGGAAAAGTGTTTCATTGGACTGGGGGAAAGCGATTTTTTGATTTGGAAAATTTGGAGAATCTGTGAATTTTCGTTTTGGATGAAGCTGATGTTATGACTTCGAATCAGGGACATAGTGATCAATGCTTGAGAGAAGCAGAGAGATGTAGAGGCTTGAAAATGTCAAGCAATTCTATGTTATGTGTTACATCAAAGAAGGCGGATATTCCACATTGTCGAATATCTATGGTTCCATATCGATCGGTCAGGCCATTATATTTTGCCGAACAAGAAGACCTGCAGCTTAGTTTGGAGAATGACTGACTGCTGATGGACATTCCGTTGGTTATTTATCCGGAGAATTAGAGCTCAATCAAAGACTGGATGCCCTACTCGCTTTAAAGAAGAGAAAGAGAAGGCACGTGATCTTTATTTTTTTAAATTCAATTTCTACTATTAGTTCACACTCTCCCTGTATCTTATTTAAATTTTCAATCGTTAATAAAAAGTTTCCTGCATTCTCATGAGCAATTAGGTTGTATTTTGCGAGAGATTCTCAATTTCAGGATTCATTTTCCGCCATTTGAAATCTGAGAAATCTCTTTAATTTTTGCGAATCACGAGGACCAGCTAAACGTAGCCAATTTTTTTCACAAAATGCATAAGAAAATTTCTATTCCCTCGTTAATTTCATTGTGGTGAAGCACCTTCGACACTAGCAAGCTGATGATGATCTTCTCGTGATTTTCTATTTATAGAACAGTGCCGTAGTCCTTTAACTTAACTTGAGGATCATTCACTAGTTAAGTTATTTCATGCGGGATAAAGACTTCCTAAACTATTGTTGTGATTTAGAACATCCGATGATAAATTTTAAAAAGCAAGGAACCTCTTTTAGAATATAGATTTTGCTACGACTTTAAACAATTTGGCTGGCCTTAGGAAGACCTGGAAAGTTTTGTAACAGCCACTTAATCTCTCAAAAACACATAAAATTTATAAAAAAAACACGTTTCGCTTTTATACACCTTCTAAATTGCATGAAATAAAAAAAATAGTAACTGAGATTTTAAAAGTAAAAATATTAAATTTAGAAGTAGTGACAGTTTTTTTTATAAGAGTCTCTTCTTTGGAGATCCTGTCCAAAATTGAGACTAAACTACTTTCGCTTTCACGAACGCTTTATTTTTGTAATGTGCCTTTTCCTAAGTCAGCTAAGCACTTTTAGGATATAAGAAATAAACCCAATGTTTTTAAAGACGAACCTGGTTTTGAAATAATCAATTTAATATATTTTAAGGGCTTGAAAAAGAGTGTTTTTAAAGTTTTCATTTATAATTAAATAATTATTTTAATTCACCTTTTTATAAATTCATTTCCCTCATAATTTTTAAAAGCTAAGCTATAAAAAATTCATAAATAAATATGAGTCTCATTTGCTTTGTCAAAATGAAGGCAAAACTTATCCTGTTTCTTGCTGAGGAGAAGGTTATATACCTTTGTATACGGACATATACTTTACTTATATTATGAGAATGTTTTCTGAAGTAAGCCTTAAATTTTGTTCCTTTTTTTGGAGAAAAGCAGTGAAATAATTTCTATTGAAATTGGACTATGTTCTATAATAGTGAATATGAGTTTCTTACAAATGGCGTTAAATATTAGGAATAATTTTCTTTTAGATTAAGTGTGATTTTTTTTTAATCCTTTTCCATTCATTAAAAAACAAATTTGTAGAAGTAATATTTACAATGATTTTATCTTTTTAAAATAATTATAAACTAAATGTGTCTTAGCCCAACTTTTTATTCTATTTTTTGAAAATTTTATGCAAGTTATTAATGGTGGGTTTTTTTAAAAAAACTCATTCGATTTCAGTTTGCGATAATCGTTTTATTAGGATTTATTTCTATTTATATTTAAAAGACATCAATTTTTAGACAAATTCGATAAGAATTACTAATAGTCTTCGTGCACTCTAATAATACAAAATATTAGACCTTGCAAGATAAATAGAAATTAAATCAGATTTAAATTATTTTAAACTGTAAATCAAATAATATTGTTTCTCGAATTATATTATCAAAAAATGACTGCAAAAGAAATGGCGAACCACAAGGGACGGGTAAGACATAACAAGTATAGCTTCATTTAAAAAATAAATAATAATTAAAAAGTTAAGTTTCAAGATGAATTATCTAATGGTTCTTAGTGCGTCACCAACATAATCAAAATGGTAGCAAAGTTTATATCATGAAATGAATTGTTTCTTTTTTGAAAGTTGTAAAATGCTGTTCCTCATAATGATTCGACTACATAACTGCATCCTACTTAAATTTATGTGACTGCTAATTGAAGTAGTTTTTCATTTATGTTTTTGACTAGTTTACGACTAACTGTATATTTTTGCCGGACCACGGGAAGACCTGTTACTTACTTCAAATTCTAGTCAAATATTTTTTTATCATCTGCAATAACGTAAAATTAATATTGTTGGTAAAAAGATTATAGAGCCAAAATGTAAAATTAAAGCATTGTCAGCATAAATAGATTTAAGAAATATTTTCCAAAAAATACAGTTTTGTTATTTTATAATTAATATTTAAAGATATTTAGAAAGCAAAGTTTTAAGCCGTATTTGAGCTAAATTGTATTCCAATCTCATAATATTTTTTCAGAGGCAATTATATACAAGTGTTATGTAAATATATTGAACCCAATATGGAGTTAAAAAAATTATCTTCATAAGCTTTCTAACAATAGCAGTTAGTTCTAAATTGCTTTTCTGATAAGAATAACAATTTATCATGCTCGATTTTTTTTCTGATAAAACAAAACATTAAAAAATTTTATTAAAATAGAAACAAAATTTTTCTTTAGCATTATTAACAGGCATAGTGAAAATGAAAATTTAGACTCTACGCCAACCAAATAAACATCATAAATCTTCTGCAGTTTAAATGCAGAACAAATTCACATATGCAGAAATGTTTTTGGAGTGACCTTCTCTTCTTCCTCAGCAGCCAGGTGGTTCTCTCCAAAGTATAGCATCGATAGTATAGATCTAGTATTGCATCGATTGTTGCCAATGGGGGGCACTAGGAAAATGTTGCAGGTCAAGCCTGCGTCTGTGTCTAAATATATCATGCAGTCGGAAATAACAATACATTTTAGAAGTTTAAAAAAAAAAGAATTTAATTTCGGTTAAATAAAAATTACTGTTGATCTCAAAATATTTCTATCACCTCCAAATAATACGGGACACAATTATCTTTCTCGTTTTTCGTTTTCAAACAACAGCACCACTTATTGGCAATCATGCTTGAAATAATAAAATAACTCCCAAAACAATATTTCAATGCCTAAAACGTCTTTTTCTTCTCAATACTTCTTCCAATAACAGGGAATATCCAAAAAGATGTATAAAGTTCAAATAGAAAAATGGCTTTTACTAAAGTATTGAAAGAAGTCTATTGGTTTGGAAAATTTCTAATTTAGTCCACAGCCATTGGAAAAATAATTCCCGGAAAAACTCGAAAAATCGAGAGTGCAATTCTATATAGTTATTTTTTTCTTTTCTAGCTAATAGATTTTAACAAATTGATTTTCAAGTACATACAACATATTATAAAAGTTCGGATTATATATATATGTCATTNGGCCTTAGGAAGACCTGGAAATTTTTGAAACAGCCACTTAATCTCTCAAAAACACATAAAATTTAAAAAAAACACGTTTCGCTTTTATACACCTTCTAAATTGTATGAAATTAAAAAAAATAGCAACTGAGATTTTAAAAGTAAAAATATTAAATTTAGAAGTAGTGACAGTTTTATTTTTAAGAGTCTCTTCTTTGGAGAGCCTGTCCAAAATTGAGACTAAACTACTTTCGCTTTCACGAACGCTTTATTTTTGTAATGTGCCTTTTCAGAAGTCAGCTAAACACTTTTAAGATATAAGAAATAAACCCATTGTTTTTAAAGACGAACTTGGTTTTGAAATAATCAATTTAATATATTTTAAGGGCTTGAAAAAGAATGTTTTCAAAGTTTTCATTTATAATTAAATAATTATTTTAATTCACCTTTTTTAAATTCATTTCCCTCATAATTTTTAAAAGCTAAGCTATAAAAAATTCATAAATAAATATGAGTCTCATTTGCTTTGTCAAAATGAAGGCAAAACTTATCCTGTTTCTTGCTGAGGAGAAGGTTATATACCTTTGTATACGGACATATACTTTACTTATATTATGAGAATATTTTCTGAAGTAAGCCTTAAATTTTGCTCCTTTTTTTGGAGAAAAGCAGTGAAATAATTTCTATTGAAATTGGACTATGTTTTATAATAGTGAATATGAGTTTCTTACAAATGGCGTTAAATATTAGGAATAATTTTCTTTTAGATTAAGAGTGATTTTTTTTATTCTTTTCCATTCGTTAAAAAACAAATTTGTTGAAGTAATATTTACAGTGATTTTATCTTTTCAAAATAATTATAAACTAAATGTGTCTTAGCCCAACTTTTTATTCTATTTTTTTAAATTTTATGCAAGTTATTAATGGTGTTTTTTAAAAAACCTCGTTCGATTTCATTTTGCGATAATCGTTTTATTATGATTTATTTCTATTTATATTTCAAAGACATCAACTTTTAGACAAATTCCATAAGAATTACTAATAGTCTTCGTGCACTCTAATAATACAAAATATTAGACCTTGCAAGATAAATAGAAATTAAGTCAGATTTAAATTATTTTAAACTCTAAATCAAATAATATTGTTTCTCGAACTATATTATCTAAAAATGACTGCAAAAGAAATGCCGAACCATAAGGGACGTGTAAGGCATAACAAGTATAGCTTCATTTAAAAAATAAATAATAATTAAAAAGTTAAGTTGCAAGATGAATTATCTAATGGTTCTTAGTGTCTCACCGACATAATCAAAATGGTAGCAAAGCTTATATCATGAAATGAATTGTTTCTTTTTAGAAAGTTATAAAATGCTGTTCCTCATAATGATTCGACTACATAACTGCATCCTACTTAAATTTATGTGACTGCTAATTGAAGTAGTTTTTCATTTATGTTATTGACTAGTTTGCGACTAACTGTATATTTTTGCCGGACCACGGGAAGACCTGTTACTTATTTTAAATTCTAGTCGAATATTTTTTTTCATCTGCAATAACGTAAAATTAATATTGTTGGTAAAAAGATTATAGAGCCAAAATGTATAAGTAAAACATTATAAGCATAAATAGATTAAAAAAATATTTTCCAAAAAATAGTTTTGTTATTTTATAATCAATATTTAAAGATAATTAGAAAGTAAAGTTTTAAGCCGTATTTGAGCTAAATTGTATTCCAATCTCATAATATTTTTTCAGAGGCAATTACATACAAGTGTTATGTAAATATATTGAACCCAATATGGAGTTAAAAAAATTTTCTTCATAAGCTTTCTAACAATAGCAGTTAGTTCTAAATTCCTTTTCTGATAAGAATAACAATTTATCATGCTCGATTTTTTTTTGATAAAACAAAACATTAAAAATTTTTATTAAAATAGAAACAAAATTTTTCTTTAGCATTATTATCAGGCATAGTGAAAATGAAAGTTTAGACTCTACACCAACCAAATAAGCATCATAAATCTTCTGCAGTTTAAATGCAGAACAAATTCACATAAGCAGAAATGTTTTTAGAGTGACCTTCTCTTCTTCCTCAGCAGCCAGGTGGTTCTCTCCAAAAACTATAGCATCGATTGTGTCCTATGGGTGGCACTAGAAAAATGTTGCAGATCAAGCCTGCGTCTGTGTCTAAATATATCATGCAGTCGGAAATAACAATACATTTTAAAAGTTTTAAAAAAAATTTAATTTCGGTTAAATAAAAATTACTGTTGATCTCAAAATATTTCTATCACCTCCAAATAATACGGGACACAATTATCTTTCTCGTTTTTCGTTTTCAAACAACAGCACCACTTATTGGCAATCATGCTTGAAATAATAAAATAACTCCCAAAACAATATTTCAATGCCTAAAACGTCTTTTTCTTCTCAATACTTCTTCCAATAACAGGGAATATCCAAAAAGATGTATAAAGTTCAAATAGAAAAATGGCTTTTACTAAAGTATTGAAAGAAGTCTATTGGTTTGGAAAATTTCTAATTTAGTCCACAGCCATTGGAAAAATAATTCCCGGAAAAACTCGAAAAATCGAGAGTGCAATTCTATATAGTTATTTTTTTCTTTTCTAGCTAATAGATTTTAACAAATTGATTTTCTAGTACATACAATATATTATAAAAGTTCGGATTATATATATATATATCATTATATATAATATATAATATACTTTTATATAAATATAAAAGTATATATAATTATAAAAGTTCTTTGTGATAGATATATAATGTAATTATGTAATGACATCAATTGAATTATAAAATAAGAATTTATCCTACTGTGAAAAAGAAACATTATGTTTTTCGCTTAGACGTTTAAGAACTTTTACTAGAATTTTACCATTGAAATCTATACAGTCTCGTTACTTTAAACAGAAAATGAAATCCTGAACTTCAGAAATAAAAATTATTAATGATCAAAAAAATTTCAATTTCACAATGAATATATTTTTTAATGTTATTATTCAAAATATTTATGCCTTTTAATTATAACGCATTAATTTTAAATAGTTATGAGTAATATTCTCATTATTATATGCTCAAAGATTTTTTTTTATAATTATCATTTAAGGCTTTTGTGTTTTAATGTGTAAATATATGAAAATATATTAAAATTAGACATACCATTTAATTGTCATCGAACAATATGTTACTATAAAAGTGTTCTTATATGCTCTTTTATTTAACTTTAAAAGTAAAAAACTAAAATTAGAAAACAATAATTAAACCATGATGACAAACATTGAGAAATTTTTCTAACTTTAAAATCTTAATTTTTAATACTATAAGAAAATGTATGAATATTATATTTTTGAGTAGAAATAATTTAGCAGTGTAAAGTTTGACAGCTATTAGCTGAAAAGTGTCGAACATTCAACTCATTTCTTACAGAAAGTAAAAACAGCAAAGTTTTCATATCCTTTAGTTGTGATTTTCGAGATCTGTGTGCGGCGTAACGTCATGAGGTAGGAAATCGTAGCTTCAGCTTTGAGTAAAGAATGAACCAGGACTTCTCTATCGTCTCTTTAGGTCTTCTTTATCGTCTCTTGATTTATAGGGTTTAAAGAATAGCCCGCCCTTTTGAAAATATTCAGGGAGAACACTACTGCATTTAATTACTTTTAAATTTGTTTTCCATCATATGCACTGTTCTCAACAGTAAAATTGCTTTTCACAAAGTTAAATTGCGTCCTTTGACAACAATTTGCAATTGAAAAAAATTTCCCTCCTTTTCATGTGTACTGCTATTTAGGCATAAGCTAATGGTGTGAAAGAAAAAAAAAGTTTTTCGAATGTAATTTTAAAAGAAATATTTTTTAATTTTTGTTAATATTACCGTGATATTTTGGGTAAGAGAAAGTACAGTCATTTTTATTCAAAATTTAATTAAAGACTGTATAGACTGATTTTCGTCTGACAAGTTAACGATTATGAATATCAAATAGCATGTAAGGTACGAGTTACTATATATATATAACAGAAAATATTGTTGTGCTTTAAATTTAACAACTATTTTATTTAAGTAATTTTTGCAATTACTTTATTTTTCTTATAAAGCATTTTTTTTTAATTTTAGATATGACAGATAAAGTGACAGACTTGCGTCAGCTTTTAGATTATTTCAGACTTTCTTCTAAGCCTGTTTTAAGACCATGGGAAGTAGGCAGCTCTCCACTATCACGATCACCATCTCTAGAGAAGTCTGCAGACACAAAACAGCATGAGATTAAGAAGCCTATTTTCGATACACCTTCTCTAACAGACGCAAACAAAAACGATGTTAAAGTCGATGCAAATACTACCGAATGATGATGCGGAAATTTGTTTGTCCGCGGCTGAAATATCCATTACGAGAAAGATTCTAAGGACCCAACTATTGGTTTCCTCCCCATTGAGTTGAAGTTTAGCGAAAGAACGGTGACTCTCCTCTGTATTCGGTGGAATCTTTCGAACACCTCCATCTTCCAGAAAATCTGTAAAAAGTAACATGCGATGGGCTTTAATGCTACTTCCAAGAGTAAAAAAACAACTCTTCCAACTTTAGTAGCGGGTTCTCCGGTCAATGTAATAGCACGATCGCAGAGTGACACTGGTAAAACGACAGCTTTCGTTTTGTCTAGTTTAGCAAGAACACATTCGGAGTTACATTACGACTAGGTTTTGATATTAGCACCTACTTATTAGTTTGCCCTGTTGATTGGCGAGGTGGCGAAAAACAATGGCGCAATTTTGCGAAGGGATTGAATTCCGAATGGCTGTTATAGGCTAGAACATGCCAAGAGGTTCGACAATGATGGAGCATTTTGTGATCGGAACGCCTGTAAAAGTGTTTCATTGGACTGGGGGAAAGCGATTTTTCGATTTGAAGAAGCTGGGAATTTTCGTTTTGGATGAAGCTGATGTCATGATTTCGACTTAAGGGCATCATGATCAATGTTTATGCAATTACCGCATCGTGTCTAAAAGTTGTCAAATGATGCTGTTTTCTGCCCCTTGCTCCCCTAATGTGTTTTGCAGGAATAATTATAACTGAACCCTCCTGCAGCTGAAGACGGAACAATGGAGGCTAGAAAATGTCAAGCAGCTCTGTGTCATGTGTTACACCAACGAAGGCAAATATTCAGATTTGTCCAATACCTATGGTTTACTATCACTCAGTCAGGCTATTATATTTTACCGAACAGGAAGACCTGCATCTTGGTTGCCCAGCCGACTGCCCTGACGAATATTCCGTTTGTTATTTATCCGGAGAATTAGAGCTCAATCAATGACTGGGTGACATGACTTGCTTCGAAGAACGGAAAGAAACGGTACGTGACCTTTCTTTTTATCATTATTACATTATTAATTTTTTTCCCTACTTGCAGGTAAGACAGTGAAATAACTTTTATTTAAATCAAAGGAAATACACTTGATAACCTTTTTAATAGATAAATTAATCCTAATTTTGAATAATTAATTTTTTTACATAATTGTGTAAAATAATTATTAATTTGAAAAATAGAATGGTCCTCTCAATATTGAATATATTTAAAATGGTGCGTAAATTGTTTTTATAGTGGCCAATGTAATCAAGAAAAGAATTCCTTGTCAGAAACTAGTTATTTTATCATGATCATGTAACTTCCAAAATTACCTTAAAAGCATTTTGTTAACATAAGTATAAAAAACTTTCAACAATATGAAGGAGAAAAATTATTAGTGCGCCTATCCTAATTATGATATTTTCTTAAAGTGCTTAATTTTTGTTGAAAAATTTGGCTACTCAACCTGCATTAATAATGTGAATATTTATATTTGGCTCTATAATCATGAAAGTTGTAGCATTTATTTTAACGTTAAAGTGAGCGGTACAAATAAATTTACAATGAATTTTTTTAAATTCGGTAGTTTTGTTGTGCAATGACTTTACTTTTTCTAAGTAATTATAAATTAAAAGGGTCTTAAACGGATATCGCACGAGAGAAAAATAAGCAAGACCTGGGAACTTTTTTTAACAACCACTTAAATCTCTCAAAAACACATAAAATTTGAAATATTGAGGCATGCTTCATTTCTATTGCTGTCACTCTCACTTCTAGTTTTAGTTTCTTTTTAAGCTAATTTCGGACACTAAACACCTTTATAGATTGGCACAATGTATGCGAAATAAAACAAGGAAAAATCCGTGATGACTTTTATCAACTGATTAAATTTTCACACGTCAAGAAGCAATCTTAATATTTCGAGTAATTAAAAACGAGTAATAACTTAATAGTGCAATTAATATATTAAAATCGGGAGATTAATTATATATGCTAAAATATTTGTGTAGTCAATATTTTCTCTGAATAAGCATAACTTTGAATACGGACTTGTATTCTTGACTTTCAATATGAAGGGGAGGGATGGGTAGCTGCAATTTGGAATTTATAGTCACAATAGTTTCGGAAGAAGAAAAAGGAGAAATCTTGAGTCCCTTCTCCTTCATAGGGTTTTCATGTTCTGCAGTTGCTTTAGAAACCCTACTGGACACACTTTTTGATGCAATTACCATTTGTGTCCATTTTTAAAGCAAGAATCTAGCCAACTCAAGTGTAGATTTCGGACACTCGGTTCCCTCTGGTCCATAAGCGTGGTTCTAACTTGCCTCACAATTGTTCTAAGAGGTTTAGTGTCAAATGCTTTAAAGTCTCTGTGATCAGGCCAGAGAAAAAGTTTAACATGCATTTTTTTTTTATATCCGTCGTTGAACAGCCGACCCTACTTTTGAGTTTACAACTACTGATGTTTAACTCCGTAACTGTGTAATTTTGAAAACCATCCAGAAGTTGAAAAAAAACTATATCTAGCTTGCAAATAATATCTTACGAATACTATCATCATACTAAGCGTTGTAATTAAACAACCCAGTTTTCTTGAGTCGTAAATTTTTCTATTTCACCATAATAAAAAAGTCGTTTTTAACTATTTAATTAAGTCCGTGTATATCATTATTGCAAATATTTACGTAAGTTTATGACAACTATTATTACATGCAGGTCAGTAACTTACGTTACGCATATTGAATAGTGCACAAAACAATAAATAAGTAATATTTGAAAACAAAACTATTACTGCTTATTTAGTGTTATCCTGTAAGAAAGAAAAAATATAATTTTTACTTTTGTATCACTTGTTCATTTTTACACATAAAAACTTTTCCTAGTTTTTGGTAACTTACGTTACATGCATTAATGTTTAATTAAAATTTGTATAATTAAGTGAATTTAAGAACAAAAACTTTTTTAACACTGCACAATATTTCTATTAAGTGTAGTAAATAATATTTATTCTTTGGAACATTTTTTAAGGAAGATAATGTTAACTTATTGATTTTTTAAATATCTGACCATGTTCTTCACCCAAATCAGAACAAGCAAATGCCAATGTTCAATGAGTTGCCAACACTAAAAAACTAAATTATCAATAAGAATTATTATAAATTATCAAACTTCAAACCTTTCTAATTCAGAAAACATCCAAAATAATAGCATTATTCTAATTTGAATTTTCCAATACTTTCCCCTTTTTCATGAAATTTCCCAGCTTCTAAATTGAATTAAATAAACAAAAATGGTAATTGTAATTTTAGGAGTAAAAATATTAAATTTAGGAGTAGTGTCGATTTTATTTATTAGAATATCTTTGTTTGAGAGACTGTCCAACATTGAGCCTTAACATTTTTCCCGTTTACGAACGCTTTATTTTTTAGTGCGTCTTTCCTTATGTCATCTAAGCACTTTTAGGATTTTAGAAATAAACCCAATGCTTTCAAAGACCAACTTCTTTTTCAAATAATCCATTTTAATATATTTTAAGAGCTTGAAAAAGAGGTTTTAAGCGACGCTGAATTGATATCCGTTTAATTTTACGCATTCTAAAATTATTTATTCAGCTGCAAATAAAAATTCTGAACGCTTCACTTTTACGATAGTGGAGCAGCATAGTTTAAAAAGAATTATGACTTCTAGCTCATAATATGCAATTGATATTAACAATGTATTTCATGTTGGATTTCTAAAAAGCTAAAGGGATAAAAATGAGATAGACTTAAATACTATTTAGTATTTTTGCGATTTTTTTTACGTTGAACGAAGTGACTAATATCATTGAAGTTAGTTATTTTTTATGTATAAAAGTACAGTTTTTTATTTATACCTATTTGCGTATCTAACATAGCTAATTAGGCAAATACGATTCGTTAGCTATGCATATCATTACGCTAAGAATCGAATAAGAATAAAACAAAGTTGTCTGATTTAATAGTTTAGGAGTTCGAAAATTCATTAAGGTTTTATGCGTAGAAAGTACAATTCTTCGACTTTAACTTGCACCACTTTATGCAACGGACATTGCTATCTAGACAAGTGAGGCGCTACTTCAAATTTAATTTTTTACTCTTAATCCTGTAAAATAGTCCTTTGATATAATTTTTTAGAAGAAATGAAGGTTTAATGCATGAAATATTAAATTTTTGACTTACGTTTTACTCATAAAGTATTTATAGCATTGAAACTATCAGATTTATCAAATCAATTCTAATTTTGTCTAAAAAACACATAATATATAATGCTGGACTTGACTATACAAAAATGACTCTTCTTTTCATTGTGATGTAATTGTAATAGAATTCATTTACATTGCATTAACTTTGATTATTATCAAGAATATCACATTTACAAAAGAGCAATTTTTAAAAAAAAAATTAAATAAAAAAGGATTGGTTTTCATTGGTTCTCATGCTTACAACTTTTTATTGTAAAATTTAAAACATTAATTATTAGTATAAGATGATTTAATTGAAAATTACAGGATATATTTTAGGGCAAATTTATTGTAACGTGTACTATATAAATTTAAATTCATTAATAACTGGAAAAAAATATATTGTATTAAGAGAAATATGTTTTATATACCCAATTATTTTTCTCATTGGCTTTAAGCGTATTTTACATTTTATATAAAACAAGAATCAGTTTAAAAAATGAAACAGTTACTATCAAGTGTATTTATTTTCAATTTTGAATTATTGTTTTTCAGTTTCAATCATAAAAACAATATTACATCTCTCACCTCGTACACCAGACAAACTTTACAGGGTTCCTCAAAATATCTAAAGTAAAAGAAATTACTATCATGGTAAAATTTTACCGACACATTATTAAAGTAAAGGAAATTAAATACCATTAATTTGAAATCAGTTAAACCTTCAGGTATCCCTCAGAAACTTATTTTAAGTTTGATAAATATTTTGATTTATAGTTCAAAGATACTAATGAAAGATGGGAGGTATAATTGGTTTTGTAGTTTTTATGTTTGGACAGAAATTTCTTTTAAAAAGTAAATGGTATATGTAAATGTAGACTAGAAAATATAACTGTATTGAAAAATTAGTAATTTAAACTTACATTGTAGAAAAGTAAAGGATCAATAGATAAATGTAAAGTATAAATAAAAATTAAGGAATCAATAGTTAACTTTGAATAATAATGAACAAAATATTATGCAAATCATCATACACCAAATAAAAGAGGGGATGAATGTAGAAACAGATAGGGGTATTGAGAATTAGTATTTTTAAAAATTACTGAAAAATGGGGTAACTTTGTGAGAGATAAGGTAAATATTTGCCACACATGTTTTCTGAGTTTTCTAACCTGTTTTGAAATAAGCTTTTCTAAAATTAAAGTAATACGTAGGAAAAAAAAACAACTGTTTCACAAATGACAAAATGTTAACTTTTTCAAATAATCAAACACATGCTTTTACATTCAACACATATAAAAATTAAAAAGAAATATTAAAATTTAACAATAAAGAAATTCAATCTTTATATTTTATACGTCATAATAATGCAACAAAATTTCTTATTTGTGAAACATTTTTCGTTCTATTGAAAATGAAACTATATTGATAAATTAGTAAGGTAAACTTATATACTTGCTACCATTACAGAAAAGTAAAGTAATCTATAGATAAATGTATGTCAAGTTTGAATAATTATAAAAAAAAATAGTATGCTAATCAAAATACACCAAAGCAAAGAGAATATGAATGTAGAAACAGATAAAGAAAATAAAAAGGAAAGGGATTGTGGAATATAGAGCAGTTTGAAGTGGGGAATTTTTAATTTTAAAAATTATTTTTATATAATATATTCACTACCTTTTTCAAAAACAACTTCTCAATAATTATCGTAAAATAGAGTAACTTTGTGGGGGACAAGGTAAATGTTTACCAAACATGTTTTCTGAACTTTCTAAGCGATTCAAACAAAGAATTCTTAGAGGGAAATAAAATTATATCACGAATTAAAAAAATATTGCAAACAATAGAACACATGTTTTTTTAATCAGCAGAAATAAAGATTAAAATTTAAATTTAAGAAAAGCAATCTCTTATGTTTTATATGTTAAAATAATAATGCAACAAAGTTTGGCGAGTTGTTTGGCGAAGATCTTAATGTGAAATACCAGAAAAATTCATCTGTAT
The DNA here is from genome assembly GCF_043381705.1 of Parasteatoda tepidariorum. Lineage (NCBI taxonomy): Eukaryota > Metazoa > Arthropoda > Arachnida > Araneae > Theridiidae > Parasteatoda > Parasteatoda tepidariorum. The sequence continues at coordinate 5,834,650 of NC_092208.1, read as the reverse complement.
TAATTTAGAAATTAATTCTATCAAAAGTAATGAAAGTTTTTGATTGGAACAAATTATAATAATAAGTTTTAATGTTATTAGTTTAAAGCTAATAAATAATTGTTACAACATACTAATAAAACAAATTTGAATAATGTTTTTTTCTTATTATTCAAAGTTAACTATTAAGATTTTACTTTTTATTTACACTTTACATTTATCTATTGATACTTTACTTTTCTACATTGGCAGTTAGTATGTAAGATTACCTTACTAATTTTAAATATACTTTCCTTTTCAATAGTCTTCATTTATAAATACCGTTTATTTTTTAAAAGAAATTTCAGTCCAAACATAAAAAGTATAAAACCAAATATACCTCCCTTCCTTCATTAGTTTATGGAATAATCTTTGAACTATAATCAAAATATCTATCAAACTTAATATAAGTTTTTAAGGGATACCTGAGAGCTTAACTGATTTCGAATTGATAATATTTATAATTTCCCTCATTCTAATGATATGTGGGTAAAATTTTATCATAATAGTTCTTTCTTTATTTTATTTCAGATATTTTGTGGAACCATGTAAGGTTTGTCTGGCGTAGAAAAAAAGAGTTGTAATATTGCTTTTATGATGGAAATTGAAAAAAAAATTGCAAATGTAAATGAATAAAGTTCTAAGTATTTATATTAAATGTTTCATTTTTTAAATTGATTCTTGTATTATTTAAAATGCAAAACACGTTTAAAGAGCCTATAGCAAAAATAACTGGGAACGTAAAAAGTATGCTATTAATAAAATATTGTTTTTTTTTCTTGTTATTAATAAGTCTTGTTATTAATAAGTTATTATTTAGTTGTTATTTAGTGCGTAAATTCGAAATACAACAAATTTGTCCTAAATTAAATCTTGTAAATTTATATGAATTACCTCATATAAATAATGAATATTTTAAATTTTACAATAATAAATTACGAGTATGACATTGAAAATCTTCTTGTATTTTTATAAAAAAATTGGTATTTCATGAAAGTGATATTCATGATAATATTTTCAGTTAATGCAAAGTATGACATTAAAATTTATGATAATAAAATTCTGGCACATTATTGTATAGACAAGTCAAACATTATTTATTATGTATTTTTTGGGCAAAATTTAAAAAAAAATTGGAATTGATTATATAGATCTAATGGTTCTAATGTTATAAATATTTTATGACTAAAAGGTAAATCAAAAATTGTATATTTCATACATTACATCCTCATTTCTTCTAAACAATTATTTCAAAGGACTATTTTATGGGATTAAGCTTAAAAAATTTAATTGGTAGAAAAGCTTAACTTGTCTAGATAGCAATGTCAGTGGCATAAAGTAGTATAAGCCAAAGTAAAAAAATTGTTCTTTTTACACAAGAAACTTTTATAAATTTTTGAATTGCTAAAGTATTAAATCAGACAGCTTGGTTTTATTTTATTTAGCGTATACGATACTTCACTTGCCTAGCTAGTAATGCTAGATACGTAAATATGCATAAATAAGCTTTTATAAATAAAACATAAATAACTTCTATAGTCACTCGATTCAATGTAAAAAAATCGTAAAAGTACTAGATAGTATTTAATTTTATCCCCTTTTTACCCCTTTATCCTTTTAGAGATGCAAAATGGAATTCATTTATATCTCAATATCATTTTCATATTATGAGCCAGATATCATAATTCTTTTTATACTATGGTGCTTCACTAATGTGGAAGTGAAGTGTTCAGAATTTTTATTTGTAGCTGAATAAAGACTTTTAAAATGCACGAAATTAAACGGAATCTATCAATATTCTAGAGCGTCTGTGATTTCATTTTCCTCCTTTTAAAAAAAGAAATTGAAAAAGAATGAGATAATAGTATCACATGAAGAAACAAAATTTTATATAAAAGTGAAGATAAAGGACAAAAAATAGTAACCCGTTACAAGCAAACGTTTTGGCAATTAAGCAACCCTATCGACAACTCCGAAATGCGAAATTGCCTTTAGAGTTGAGGTTCCGCTAATAGTTGCTGTTATTTTACTCTCCAGTGATATCCGCTTAAGACACATTTAATCTATAATTATTTTGAAAAATAAATTCATTGTAAATACTACTTCAACATATCTTTCAACGAACTCAAAAGGATAAAAAATCACACTTATTCTATCAGAAAATTATTCCTAATATTTAAAGCCATTTGCAAGAAAGTCGTTTTCACCAGAATGAAACATATAGTTCTAATTCAATCGAAATTATGTCACTGCCACTCTTTTAAAAAAAAAGGCAAAATCTTGTGCTTAGTCTAGAAAACATCCTCATAGTATAAATAAAATTTAAAAGTATTTATCCATATATACAGGTATATACCGTATAATAAGGTATACCATGTAATAAAAGTGTGCTTTTTGTAAACTTTTAATAATGAAGGCACACTTTTTCACTTTTTTAATGGTATACTTTATATATACTTTTTTGTTTTACTAAACAAGAAGGTATATAACCGTCTCCTCAGCGAAAAACAGGATAAGTTTTGCCTTCATTTTGACAAAGCGAATGAGACTCATATTTATTTATTAACTTTTTCTAGCTTAGCTTTAAAATATGAAGGGGAAAATAAAATAAAAAATATGAAGTAAAATAATTAATTACAAATGAAACCTTTGAAAGTGCACTCTTTATCGAGCTCTTAAAATACATTAAAAGGATTATTTCAAAAACAGGTTGGTCTTTAAAAGCTTTCGGTTTATTTCTTAAATCTTAAGAGTGCTTAGCTGTCATACGAAAAGGCACACTAAAAAAAATAAAGCGTTCGTAAACACGAAAGATGTTCAGCCTCAATGTTGTACAAGCTCTCAAACGAAGAGATTCTAATAAATAAAATTGTCACAACTTTTAAATTTAGTATTTTTACTTCTAAAATCACAATTACCGTTTTTTCAATGCAAAATGGAAGCTGTATAGGAGTTGGCACTTGGCTCTACCTTCATCACGTGGTATCCGTCGATACTATTTCGCTACTTATGGGATAAGGATGAGAACAATCCTGAACAAGGTTGCTATTTAGTGATCGTATGACAAAAATATTTATTTAGCAATCTTTATGCGTATTTTTTTAACATTAAATATTCCGCAAATTTGATATTTCTCTCTTTTGAGTGACTAGTTTGTCCTTTTTTAGACACTTTACAACAGTATATTTAATTATCTAGAGTAACGAAAGGTAGAATAGCAGATGATGAACTGGAGTAAGTGATTGAAAAATAATCGTTCACGTTTGGCGCTCATTAAGGGTTGTCTCAATTTCAAGCGCGGAAACATTTCTCCTCTTACTCCCGCGTTGAAATGAACTCTTCGTCAGAGAAGATGGAGCCAAGAGCCAATTCCTGGTGAACAAACTATAGTTACAAACGTAGAAAAACTTCCACGTACTTTAATAGTTAACTGCCTTAATTTTTTTGACCGACCTTTCGACCCTCGGTCTCAGTGAAATAAGTTTCTCAGAAAAATTTTATTTTAATGTGTCTTAAAAATTAAAAATTTTAAGTTTGTCCACAAAAAGTAACCGACGTATGAAAAATACTGGATTTAAAAAAGTGGTAGTAAATTTATTTGTATTGCTTAGTCTAACGTTAAAACAAATGTTACAACTTTTATGATGACAGAGCCAAATTAAAATATTTATATTAATAGTATATTTTCGTTGATAGAACTACTTTGTTTACGCAAAATAAATCCGAATAATTAAAATTTTTTCACTTTATTTACAGTCTTTTAAGAAGACACTAGGGCAGGAATGGGTTAATACGTTTAACAAAATTTGAGATAAATGAATTAAAATAAAAAGTTAAGATTTTGTTAGCTGATCTGATGAAAATAATTTAAACATTTTTTTTGGAATTTAATACTAAGAGGTCACAGTTCTGATCATAAATAACTATATTCATGAATACATTACGGTGCGTAAGACTTTCATTTATTTTATATAAATGCTGATAATGAAACAATTGTGCTTTTATCATTTATATTTTCGGGTGGGGGGGAAGAAAGTTTACTAGGAACCGACTGTTTTATGAACTGAAACTAATTAGACATATCTGGATTAGCTTCTCCCTCTTTCATAAGGCCGTGGTAAAATTATCAAACTTTGACCGGATCGTGGTGATGAAAATTTGAGGAACACAGTTATATACTATTGAATAACTGTAGTTGCAGCTATGCTGCATTACTCCCCCACCAGAATGTTACTTGGGATAGAATTCTACGAAAAGGTATTGCAGTATGATTCCCTTCTGTTTTATGAAAGGCCGTGAGAGCTGTATTAAGATAACCAGATTTTGAGTGCTACTTATGAGAGCTGTATTAGTATCATGGTATTGTGCGTGTTCTCTCCTTTGTTGCTATTAGCATTATGCACAGCGTCACGTTGTGTGTGATCGAGACTGAGTAGCAACAACGCTAGGAGGATAATGTCGCATTTACAATTAGAAAGCCAACGTTTCATTGGGTTTTATCCATCAAACTAGACATGTTCAAGTCGAAGTAAGCGTTTCAGTGAGAGGTAGACGTGTTGTCCGAAGTGAGTATGTTCAGATTGAAGTGGACGCTACTGTCAAAACAGGCGTGTTCAGTTCACGTCCGAAGGTGTGTAATGCAAGGAGTACGTTAACGACAGTATCAACCGTTATCTATCAAAATGAACTTCANTTCTGATAATAAGCGAAAGCGGCGAAAATGTTTCTTCGCTTTTCGTCTGTAAGAGTAAAAGGACATCAATAAAGACATAAAAATTGAAGAAAAAAAATAAAACTTAACATACATAAATAAGTTTTTAAGCAATTACTACGATCCACCGACTTCAAAGAATATATGTACAAGGCCGTATATGTATATATAAGGCCATGTATATGGGTGATTCTTTTTGAACATGACAATTCAGACCAAACAATTTCTTCAAATTTAAAGTCTAAAATAATCTGAAAAATTTTTTTTTTTACTTCTTTAGTTACACTTATTAATATCTTACAGACAGCAGTGTAGTTTATTGACATTTGCTCGAGAAAATAAAATAGAAATTCACCAAATCTTGAATGCCAGGAAAATGACATATTAGCCTAGACGTTTAAAAAACAGTCATTTTAAGTTAATAGTAAGTAACTCAATTTGAGCCTTTATGGTAAATGGACCATAAATTGCTTTAATTAGTTCTTTTTATCCACAGTAGAAAGAATAAAAATTGTTTTGTTGCTGATATGTGCAGAATAAAATTGTGTATAATGATCAATCATTAAATAAATAAATAACTTTGATTACATCCAAACATATTACAATAATGCCTAAACTTGGTATTAGGTTAATATTTGCTTTCCCTCCTTACAGTATTAGCAGTTAAAAAAAATTCTGGTAACACTTCATTGTTCTGGCATTCATAAGCCAGGAAAATGACAGCCACGATAATGACAAATTTGCCATTTTATAGCATATAACTTTACTTTAATTTAATATTTTGGCCTAAGAGGTTTATATTCTGCAGAAAACAAGATTTCTTAAAATAACTCAGATAAATCTATGTAGTTAATGTTATTAATGATTTCAAGAAGCCAGGAAAATGACAACACAAAAACACTCACCTTGAAAAAATTTTTTAAATAGATTTTGAACCATAAAATTGGTTCTTCATTCATGCAACAAGACATGTTCATATAGGAGGGTATTTAATCAATCTATAAACATAACATAAGATATTGATTGCTGGCTCTATCTATTTTTGTTATAAACCACTAAATAAAAGTAGCCAGGAAAACGACAGATTTTCTTGGGACAAACAAATTATTGACAGAAAAATATTTTTAAACGAAATTTTTGTAAATAATACCCTCGGCGTATATTCTGGAAATGTTTATACCGGTTGAGATAAAAAAAATTAGATATTAAAAAATTTATAGAAAGTTTTGAAGCTAGTTATTGTTGGAAACATTGTTTGGGATACACCAGGAAAATGACATTTTGAAGTTCAATTAAATTTTTTAACTATACAAAACAGTCAATGCTATTTATTAATTTTTATTATTAGATCTTGGAGCAAGGAACAGTAAATTGTCATATTTCGTGAGTATCACCCATATACCTGTATATATATATTTATCAGAGTTCAACTAAGAATTCAGTAACAAGATAAAAATGTGCCTCTTAAATTTCTATTTTTATTTGAGTCCCTCAATTATAAACAGTTTTATGTCAACAGCAAAAATAAGTACAGCTTATTTCTGACTTGGAATCCAAGAAATTAAGTTTTGAGTTCAAAAATTAGTCCATTGTAGGAGATTATTTTCCTTCATTTTCCCACCAAGCTTTTTTGCTACCTGTGCCACCTATAAAAACGTATATTGAAAAAACAATCTTAAGCAAATTTTCAAGCTTTAAAATTTCGCATTCAAGCATTTGAGCATAGTAGCAATCCGTTATGTCAGGAAAAAGTTTCGTTTGTTAACTCGCGAAAAAAAAATTAGCTAAGATAAATTTTAGTTAGCTTTTGACAAAAAAAAATTTAGAGCTCAGTTAATTTAAGCTAAATTTTGAAAATTATGAATCAAAAATAATTTTTAACCCAACTAAGAATAATAGCGGAGAGAGTTTTTTTGTTTTTTATTAAAAATCGAAGATTTTTAGAGCAAAATATATTTCAAATTTTACAACTCCGAGTTAGCGTAATATGAGAGTATTGTAAACCTATCTTTGACCAATAAAGCTTTTCTTTAGCCAATCTGCTAGAAATTTTTTTATTTTTTTATAAAACCTGTGTTTCTTTTTTTTTGGTGCAAACGCCTCTTTGCTAGCTAAACTATTTTTTTTTAACTAATAACGGTCCTTGAACAACCCACGCAACTTTTTGGGTTTACAACTACTAATGTTCAACTCCGTAGCCTTGTAATTTTAGACCCAATCCAGAAGACAATAGAACTACTGTATTAAATATTGTCAAAATTTGCCTTTGTGGAGGGCTTTTAAATGGAACTCACCCTCATTTGCGTTACATGTAGAGGAAAACCACTTACGGTTAGCCTAACAGCAAGCAGACTCTAACCCGTCTACCACAGAGGATATTTTACATCAGCACTGTGGTTATTGGTGCAAGCCAGATGCGGAATTCGTATCAACCAGACGTCGCTAGGGTTCAAACCTGGTTCACCTCCTTGGAAGACAAACGCTCTATCTCCTGAGCCATCTCGGCAAACGTATTTTTTTTTACCAATTTATCCTCTTAGTTTAAGTTCATTATTGAAAATGGTTAACCATCCAAAAATTTTCGTGAGGCCACGACCAGAAACAAGTTTAGTCAGAAGCAAATTATGGATCAATTTGAAGTTGGCTGCTACAAGTTGACATTTTACCTCCGAATGTTAGCTCCCTTGAGGAAAATTTTTGTCTACTGTAACCAACTAAAACTTTTCAGTCAATACACAAAAAAGAATATGGCTAAAAGAAATTTTGAAACTCCGAGTTAGCGTAATATGAGAGTATTGTAAGCCTATCCTTGACCACTAAAGCTTTTCTTTAGCCAATCTGCTAGAAATTTTTTTTATTTATAAAACCTGTGTTTTTTTTGTTGCAAACGCCTCTTTGCTAGCTAAACTAATTTTTTTCAATCTTATAATGGTCCTTGAACAGCCCACGCAACTTTTTGGGTTTACAACTACTAATGTTCAACTCCGTAGCCTTGTAATTTTAGACCCAATCCAGAAGACAATAGAACTACTGTATTAAATATTGGGCAAAATTTGCCTTTGTGGAGGGCTTTTAAATGGAACTCACCCTCATTTGCGTTACATGGAGAGGAAAACCACCTACGGTTAGCCTAACAGCAAGCAGACTCTAACCTGTCTACCACAGAGGATGTTTTACATCAGCACTGTGGTTATTGGTGCAAGCCGGATGCGGAATTCGTAACAACCAGACGTCTCTGGGGTTCAAACCTGGTTCACCTCCTTGGAAGACAAACTCTCTATCTCCTGAGCCATCTCGGCAAACGAATTTTTTTTTACCAATTTATCCTCTTAGTTTAAGTTGATTATTGAAAATGGTTAACCATTCAAAAATTTTCGTGAGGCCACGACCAGAAACAAGTTTAGTCAGAAGCAAATTATGGATCAATTTGAAGTTGGCTGCTACAAGCTGACATTTTACCTCCGAATGTTAGCTCCCTTGAGGAAAATTTTTGTCTACTGTAACCAAATAATACTTTTTAGTCAATACACAAAAAAAGAATATGGCTAAAAGAAATTTTGGCTAAATTTTAACCAAAAACAACAGTTTTTAGTTTTGCATCAAATTTTAATCCCGTTGTAAGAAGTGGTGTTAATCCACATTCCTGAGCTGCGATGGCTCAGGGGATAGAGCTTTCGTTGTCCAATGAGGTGAACCGGGTTTGAATCCCCGGGATCTGTTCGATACGAATCTGCATCCGACTTGCCCTGACCACAGTGCTGATGTAAAATATCCTCAGTGGTAAACGAATCATGGGTTAGAGTCCCTTTGCCATCAGGCTAACCGTGGGAGGTACTTATGGTCTTCCTCTTCATATAACTCAAATGCGGGTTAGTTCCATTAAAAGTCCTCCGTAACAGCAAATTTCTCCCAATAATTGATCCAGGAGTTCTCTTGTCTCCTGAATTGGGCTCTGAATTACAAGGCTACCGAGTTGAACCTTAGTAGTGGTAAACTGAAAAATTGAGTCGGCTATTCAACAACGGTTATAAATTAAAATAAAATCCATATGCCTGAATAAAGTTACAGCCAACAAAGTTTTAGTTATTATGGATCAGAAAACAAGAAAATTTAATTCTGTTTTCGCTCAAATTTTAAAAAAAAAAAACAAATTATTCCCTCTTAGCCAACAAAAACTTGTGTTACCCTTTTCACAAAAAAAGTAGTGACTAAAACAAGTTAAAATTATTAACTAAAATATCGCAAATAAAGAATTTAGCTTAAAAATGTTAGCCCGATTTAGGAAATCGTTTGCCCCACGAAATTTTTCCTTAGCCTATTAGCAAATTTATACTCTAGAACACATTTTGGCTCATTTTTGATCTAGGAACCATAAATTAAATTTAACCTTAGAACTTTGTCCCAATGAAGCAAATCGTTAGCTGCTCTTACAAAACGATAATTCTTGTAGTCTGCTTATCCACCAAAATAAAGTATGGATAAAGCAAAGTTCTAACCAAAAAACTAGAAGTTAAAATTTCGCCTCTAAATAAGAGCCCATTATCGCGATAACTACACTCCTAAAACTTGTAAAACTCGAAAGCAAATTATGGCTAAATTATGTGTTAAGAAAAGTCTATTTTTCTTACAAACCTTATCCCATTTTTTATTTCATATTATTTTGTAACCGTCATTAAACAGCCGACCCAATTTAGGGTTTACGGCTACTAATGTTCAACTCCGTAGCTTTGTAAATTTGAATTCAGTCCAGAAGACAAAAAACTACTGGATCAAGTATTTGGGAGAAATTTTGCCTTCGTGAAGGACTTACCCANTAAAATAAAATCCATATGCCTGAATAAAGTTACAGCCAACAAAGTTTTAGTTATTATGGATCAGAAAACAAGAAAATTTAATTCTGTTTTCGCTCAAATTTAAAAAAAAAAATTATTCCCTCTCAGCCTACAAAAACTTGTGTTACCCTTTTCACAAAAAAAGTAGTGACTAAAACAAGTTAAAATTATTAACTAAAATATCGCAAATAAAGAATTTAGCTTAAAAATGTTAGCCCGATTTAGGAAATCGCTTGCCCAACGAAAGTTTTCCTTAGCCTATTGGCAAATTTATAATCTAGAACACATTTTGGCTCATTTTTGATCTAGGAACCATAAATTAAATTTAACCTTAGAACTTTGTCCCAATGAAGCAAATCGTTAGCTGCTCTTACAAAACGAAAATTCTTGTAGTCTGCTTATTCACCAAAATAAAGTATGGATAACGCAAAGTTAGCAAATTTCTAACCAAGAAACTAGAAGTTAAAATTTCGCCTCTAAATAAGAGCCCATTATCGCGATAATTACACTCCTAAAACTTGTTGGTCAGAAAAGATATGTCAAAAGCAAATTATGGCTAAATTATGTGCTAAGAAAAGTCTATTTTTCTTACAAACCTTATCCCATTTTTTATTTCATATTATTTAATAACCGTCATTAAACAGCCGACCCAATTTAGGGTTTACGGCTACTAATGTTCAACTCCGTAGCTTTGTAAATTTGAATTCAGTCCAGAAGACAAGAAACTACTGGATCAAGTATTGGGAGAAATTTTGCCTTCGTGAAGGACTTACCCATATTTGTGTTACATGGAGAAGAAAACCGCGAAAACTTTCACGGTTAGCCTGGTGTCGAGGGAACTGTAACCCATGATCCGTCTACCACTGAGGATATTTTACGTCAGCACTTTGGTCGGAGCGAGCAGGGTGTGAAATATGAATCAATCAGCTATGGCTGGGATCGAATCCGGGTTACTTCATTGGGAGGCGCGAGCTCTGTCTCCTGAGCTACCGCGACTCAACCTTAGCCCATTGTAGAAAGCTTATTTTACCCACAAAAATTGATTATTGTTAAAATCAAGTTCAGCTAGTATTTGATGAAAAAAAGTTTCAATCTCGCTTACAAAGTATAGCAAAGCAAATAGCTATATTAAATTCAAATACCAAAAGTTTTTGTTAACTCAGTCTTAAATAGTTAAAGCAAAAAAATATTTAACTGAAAAAAGAAAAAGAAAACTCTCGTTATAATATTTTGCTCAAAATTCAATTCTATTGTATAAAATCGTTTGGTCATCAAAATTGTTTGTTAATCAATCATCCGTTATCTTAAGGCTGTGGTAATAAACCATTGATTTCAAATCTCAATGATAATAAATATTTCGTTCATAAAATTAAGGTGAAGAGAATATGAAAGGTTATATTCTCTTAAAATAATTTATTTAAAATATTAGTGTAACTTTAACAAACGAATAAACATTATTAACAAACTTAAACATTATGCCACCAAGCTAACTAGTAAAAGGTAAGCGCCAGTTCTTAACCTGATGTTTATCACAAGGCTGTCTTTAAACCCTGTCAAAACCTTGTCCTCAAAACCTTTATTCGCTAATCTGGCGGAAGTAAAAATAGTGGTGAGATACTGGTGGAAAAAAATTGGCGAAAATTACAGGTTAAAACGGTTGAGTGTGGCGAGCATCACAGAGGAATAAATTAATAAACAAAAGGTTTTTTTTGGTTAAGAGCTTAAAAGTAGATAAGAATGCAACTTTTCAAATATAAATGGAATTGTAACATGCCATGCAGGACCCTGGAGGGAATTGCGACATACCATGCATTTTTTATTGTGCGATTTATACTGCTTTGAGCTATGTTTGTACTAAAGCAACTATTTGTGTTATAGGAAAGAGTTATGATGTCAGTTGAGCTGTATAACGTAGTACAACAAAATACAGGTAAGAATATAATCCTCATGTTTTATTAATTTTGATACCTTTACGTGTTTTGACAAAAAATTTAAATATACCTCTTTCATTTTCTTTTCGATACCTGTTTCATCTTTTTTTCAAACCTGCAGCACAAATGGAAAACTACTATTGCTATACATATGAATTTCCATTTACAGTGTGCAAAAAAAAATTATAAATGGTCCACCATAAATATTTTTTGACTTAATGAATCGATCTTCACGTTCTGGATCTCAATCTGAATGATTCGAGGGGGTTATATCAAACATGCTAATTAATTTGTGCAAACGATATTTTAAGTAACCGAATCAGACGCAAAAACGTACTTTCCTCGAATAAACATATCGTTTTCTCGACGGATTCGAATAGGGGGTAAACGCAATTTGAGTAATATGATCTCAGGGCTAGAGAGTGCTCCTGAATTTGTACCCCTTAATGTTAATTTTACTTTTTGCGTATTTTATCATAACTTGAGAACGTTTTAAGTAAATTGTGAGATTTTTCGCACAATTATAAACCTTTTTTTTTCAAGAAATAATTCCAGCCCAAGTAAAACCTTTAGTGAATATATTTCTTTCTTTTTTTATTTTATTTAATTATTGTAAAAAAATATTGAATTCTATGGTATACAATTTCTGCATTATTTTAGTGAATGTAACTTGAAATTGGGGAATCCAAATCTGAACGAAATCCACCGAATAGCTCCTGAGAAATCAATCTTAAATTTTAAACAGAAGACTTTTTCGAACAATGCGACTTCTTCCAAATTCAATTTTCGCAGGAATTATTAGACCGATTTTTTATTTCAACATTCAAAATTGCATTATTTAAGATTATATGAAAAATGCATATAAATAACAATTCAAAATTTTTTCGTCATATCTGTCAATTATACCTATAATTTTCATATTTTGAAATACTCGTTGTAGTGTGAAAAACAATTTGCTGTTTCATTAGCAATAAATATATTTCTTTGTGTCCTTTTCCGGAATAAAACTGCTGGTGAGAAACTGGTGAAAATAACTGGTTAAAACTGGTGAACATTATTGGTTTAAGCGGGTGAGAGTGGCGAGCAAAGTACACTCTCCCCTCTCTCCCCCCGCAGTTACTTCATTCGCTATACTTTTTTGGAAAACGCACAGTTCATCTAAATCGTATTTTTTTTTTTTTGGCTTCCTAAATTACAGAATTAAATGGCATTCACACTATGCAGTCTTATATGCTCCAGAAGATAGTAACAAATTTACTTTCATGGAAGGCAGGTTTCGCACGATCTAAAGAGATTGTTGACTTTCGAACTCGAATAATCAGCATCAAAAGTTCGCTGAAGTACTTTAAAGAGTCGAAGGAAGCTCGTGAAAGTTTCCTCCCAATATCATTCCTGATGAAGACGTGACGACAATCTTTTAAGGCAGGATGCACAAACACTGACTTTTTAAAATGGCGGGAAGCTAGAAAAGTTCTGATGGTAGAGGAATGATTGAATTGGGGACGAGTTCATTGATGTAGAATCAAAGAGTTCCACTGGAATGCGAAGCGTTATCCTGCTGACGACCTCTGTGGATGATGGCTGTGGATCTTCCGTTATATACCGCTCGGAAGCCCAAGATGATAGCTGGCAAGGCGTCTGACCAATGGTCTTGTGGCTTAACTATCGCTATGTTTATTAAAAATCAATTCACTAGTATATAAGACATGCGGACTCGATACAATTTTGAGGTACTTTTTGATAGATAAAGCTTGGCATTGTCAATTTCTACTCTCCCTACAGTCTGTACTGTAGGCCTTTAGTGCAGCTTTCAAGGTCGGTGCCATCGTTCTGTCACTCCATTACTTTGAGGATGGTAAGGTGAGGATCAAACTCTTTTGATGCCCATGAGATCTGCTAGAGTGATCTGCGGACGAGATCTGCGGACGTTATCAGTGGTGATCATCACCGATCGTTAAGACACGGTTCCCAGTAGAACACCGAAGTCAAGCATCACTGGCTGTGGTCAGTAATTGTGTAGGTAACCACCTTGATCAGCCTGCTTAGGAACCGAGGGTGAGTGGTGTCGGTCCTCGTTAAACTGTTCTACAGTAAAGAGATCGACTTCGCGAGCAGGTACTCGGGCTATCAAAGCAGGGATGCCATCCCCTGTGCAAAAGATCAAAATTGCGATAGCATATCTTCGGATAATCCTCAGTCGCCAGTAGCCCATTGTGCAGCTCTAGTGAGAGGTAAATAAAGTAACTGCCTACCAAAGCAAGCAATATCGGTTTTAAAGAAAGCTACCGTCTCTTCTGTAATCAGAACAGCTACCACCCATCTAGTATGTCTGTCGATCATCGTTGATCAGTATGAAAATTCTTTTGATGGNATTATCATTGCACTCTTTGAGCCTTCCGAAAAATCATTTAAATAAATTTGGTTCAGACCTGCTCGAGGTAGAAAACAAAAAATTTAGAAATCTGAGAAATCTTTCCTGTTTCGCAATTGTTTTTGGCTGTGAGTAATTTAAGATAGTGTCTACTTTATAAGGTTGTGGTTTATTGCTATCTTTAGTTATTAAGTATCCAAAAATTTCCTTTCTAGCACACCAGACTTATTTAATATGTGTCACCTGAACTGTGGTGGCTTAGGGGACAGACCACTCGCCTCCCAATGGGGTGACTCGGGTTCGGTCCCATCAACAGCTGGTTAATACGAATTCCGCACGTGGCTCGCATCGATCATAGTGCTGACTCAAAATATCCTCAGTGGTAGACGGATGATATTCCCCTTGCGGTCAGGCTAACTTTAAGAGGTTTTCGTGGTTTCCCTGTCCTTGTAACGCAAATGCGGGGTAGTTCCATCAATAAGTCCACCACGAAGGCAAAATTTCTCCCAATACTGGATCCACTAGTTCCCTTGTCCTATGGATTGGATTCAAAATGGCAAGGCTGCGGAGTGAAACATTAGTAGTCGTAAATCCAATAAATTGGGTCGGCTATTCAACGATAGTTATAAAATGTGTCACCTGAATTTCTGCACCGTAGCAATTTTTTATTTGCAGTTACTTAGTAAGGCTGAATTAATGTTCAATAACTTAGTTCCGTATTTCAACATTTTTGAATTATTAGCTTTAAATAATTTTAACGGATCAATTTGCAAATTTCTAATCATTTTTGAGACGGGCAAGCAGCTCCCGTCCAAACCTAGCAGCTACTTCACTTGCTATACTTTATTGTAAAACGCACAGTTCTCTCAAATCTTTTGTTCAATGTTTACTCTATTAAATCTTGAAATACTTTTTGATAGGTCAAGGTTGACAAGATTTGAAGATTTTTAACCTGCGTACGTGCTATGAAAAAGCTTACTTCGATGTATGGTACACATTGAAAAGTTGACTTTCCATTTGTGACTATGTCCTCGTCCTCCTCTCGCTATTGCTTTTCAGTCTCATTTACACACAGCGTGATCCTGTACACACTAGACTGCTAATAGGAACACCGAAGGAGACCACATACACCACCGTGAACTTAATACAGCTGTCACGACAAATTATCAAAACTTGCTGAACTTAATACAGCTCTCACCCATAGGCGCTCAAAATTCAGTAAACTTAACACAGCTCTCCCGGTCTTTGATAAATACGACAACTAATAGTATCCATTCATTGAGTCCCGCAGTGGACTGATCGTTAAGACACGGTTCCCAGCAGATCATCGAGGTCAAGCATCACTGACTGCTGTCAGTGTGTGGGTGGGTGACCACTTTGATTAGTCTGCGTAGGGACAGAGGGCGTGCGGTATGGGTCCTCGTTAAACTGTTCTACCATAAATTGCTTGACTTCGCTTGCAGGTCGTCGGGCTACCGAAGCGGATGTGCCATCCCCTATGCAGAGGATCAAAATTGTCTTCAGATCATCCTCAGGAATTTTTCCCAGACCGTCGCCAATAGCCCACTGTGCAGCTCTAGTACGACGCAAATGAACTACAACAACAACAACCATTCATCGAAATGTATCCCTGATAGAAGTTTGGGTGACTGAGTAGTATGACATAACTACCACTGCGATTATTAACTATCAATTCAAAAGTATATAAGACATAATAACTAGATTCAATCTTGAAATACTTTTTGATAAATGAAGGTTAGCATTGTCGAATTCTACTCTCCCCACAATCTGTACTGTAGGCCTTGAGTGCAGCTTTCAAGGGTCTGTGCCATTGTTCTATCATTCTATTACTTTGAGGATGGGAAGATGAGGATCAAACTCTTTTGATGCCCAGGAAATGTGCTGGAGTTTTGAAGAGTCTACTCTCGAACTGGCGACCCACCCATCTAGTATGTCTGTCGATCATCGTTGATCAGTATGAAAACCCTTTAGATGGTGGTAATGGGCCAACGATATCAAGATGAATATGGTCAAAGCGTTTTGACTTTATTCGAAAAGAAAAAAAATAGGGGACTTAGTATGCTTTATGATTTTTGACATGGAATGCAGTGCCTAGACCACGTGTTGCAATCCCTGTTTAGGTTAGGCTAAATAAATCTATTACAAATTATTTTATTAATTGCTTTTGTCTACCGGTGTGTGATAAATTATGAATAGGATCAAATGTTTGTGTACAAAATTGTTTTGGAATAAAAGGTCGAACATTTTTAGTAGAGCTGTCAAAATATAGAAAAAAGTGTCCGTATCGGCCATATTTACATTTTTTAAATTTAAACCTTTTGAAATATTGATTAAACGATTTAATTCTTTATAATTTTCCCGGCCTTCTGCTATTTTGCTATAATCTACAGGATTTGGCATGTTTATAGGAGCTATTTTTGATAACGCATCTGCTGTTATATTATCAGAACCATTTGAGTGTCGAATATCTGTTCTAATTGATAAAAAATCTAATTGACGAGCTTGCCGAGGTGAAAATTTATCTAACATTTGCTTAAATGCATAGGTGAGTGGTCTGTGATCTGTGAACTAAACATAATTTCGAATATTTAACTGAATTGTTTGATTACAACTCCATATCGTAAGAGCTATAGCGTTTTTCAGTTTCATACAAATAGTTGCAAAAAAATGCTAACCGTAGAAGTTCGTTTCTGTTTGAAGAAATCTTTTCCAGTAGCAAGAGGCATCCACATGCAATTCTAAATTTGCATCGAGCTTAGGAGTGTTTACTAATACGGTTTTGCAATCCTGGCAAATTTGTCCTTTGAGCCTCTCAAAAAACCGTTTAAAAACCGTTTAATAAAGGTAGCAATGTAGAAAACTAAAAAAAATTTAGAAATCCATAAAATCTTCCCTATTCCGTAATTGTTTTTGACTGCAGGTAATTTAAAATAGTGTCCACTTTATCAGGTTGTGGTTTGGTGCCATCCTTAGTTATTAAGTATCCAAATAATGAAATTTCTGGCACACCAAGCAGACATTTTGATACGTTCACCGTTAAACCATACTCGGTTAATTCTTGAAATACGGCTCGAACATGCATTTTGTGCTGTCAAGGTGCGTAGAGTTTTAAAAAAGTGCTTAAAGTTGCTTATTTTTGATTTTCTTTTATTAAAAGCTCTTAAAGGTGCTTTTTTCTTTGGGTGTTTTTAAAGATTGCTTAATTTTCCCTTTTCAAACATGCAATTTTTTTTCCTAACCATGTCGATTTTCGCCGTGTATGTTACAAAACCGTATTTTCACTTTGTTCTATTCAACATTTTAACATTTCATTCAACCACAACCTATTTCGGCGTACCGTCAGTCGTAGTTACTGTTCATTTACGTCGAACTAGAGCGGCTAAATGAGCTATTGGTGACCGTCTGGGAAACATCCCTGAGGATGATCCGAAGACATGCCATCACAATTTTGATCCTCTGAGGAGGGGATGGCACCCCAGTTTCAGTAGCCCGACGACCTGCGCGCGAAGTCGAGCACTTTACGGTAGAACAGTTTAACGAGGACCGATATCGCACACCCTCGGTCCATACGCAGACGGATTCAAGTGGTCACCCACCCGCACACTGTCAGCAGCCAGTGATGCTTGACTTCGGTGATCTGCTGGGAACCGTGACGTACTGTCGTATAAAAGGCGTATATGTATAGCGTATAAAAGGGCCAATCATTTTAGATGTTTGAGGAAATACTTGCATATACCGCATGTGCATATACTGAGCTAGGTTCGGTGAGATTATTGCACTCTCATGTAACTCTGCTACATTTTGCAAGATAGTCTCGATTTCAGTCTTCATTTTTCCCCACTGAAATCGAACCGAAAAATATCTCGATCATTTTATAATGGCTAATATGATCAAGAAAAGTGTTCTTTGTCAAAAACTAGTTATTATATTTTGATCATGTAAAGTCTTTGAAAGTTATTTTGAATTTCTTTGTGTATAGAGTGCTAAAAAAAACTTTTTGAGTGCTTAATAAGTACTTACAAGAAGCTTATTTTTTGTTGAGAGATTTGGCTGCTCACCCTGGCTGTTCATCTGATTCACTAAAAAATAAGGATATCACCGAGGTTAACATAGCGATAAGGCAAATCTCCGAAAAGGCAAATCTAATAAATTTTGCATTTATTAATGAACCTCTGAAAAGTTTGTTCTGCTCCTTACAGACCGAAATTCAAAAAATGAAACTCAAAAAGCCCAAAGAAGCGTACACACAACAGTTTTTTGTATGTCGTCCGGGTGTACTGGATTTTGAAAATAAGCACGGACAATATCAATCTTTGAAAAAATATTTGTTATGAAACGCGTGGGGGAAATCTTCTTGTAGGTGGGGAACAGGGTACAGCACCTGTGTTGTCCCCCCGTGTTTAATTTCCTCTAGCCCCCAACTGGTTGAGGACCAGATCTTCAGGAATGGAGACGACCCTAGTGAGATCGAGGGCCGGCGAATACCCTGCTCTAGTATAAACTAAAATTCTTGTTTTGC